>NW_026571353.1:31369293-31379293 GCF_026225935.1 Boleophthalmus pectinirostris | reverse complement strand
TGAATTTTACATCACTAAATATATCGGCGATTATATCGGCTATCGGCAGCTCCAACTCCCATTTTATCGGTATCATATTGGCCACAACAAAATCCATATTGGTTGGGCCTTAGCATATACAGGTAACTTCTTAAATTGTATTATCTCTTTGACCCAAGTAATGTGCTGCTGTCCGTTATATGTTATATGTTAAAAATTGCAAAAATAAAATCAAAACTTGAATTAAAAACAAACAAACAAAAAGGAATGAGGCAGTTGCACTTGTGTTGTTGTAATGGCGCTCTGAAGGGGGAGTGACTTAACGTGGAAAGCAGTGTGAGGCGTGTCAAAAACCGGACTGAAACTTATTAATCACACATAAAACACATATTTGTTTTTGGAGAATATTTCATTTTCAAACTAATGAAAGGTAATATGGGATGATCTGAATATGTTATGTTAGTAGTTAATACCCCAGAGTAGTAAAATACATCGTCTTTAACATTAGAAGTCAAAATTTGATAACTGTTATTTGGATTTTGTGTAGTATGTAGTTTTAATACAATTACCATTCTAACCTCGTAGATGTAGAGATTCACAAACCGTGTTCTTTTATGGATGACGCAAATCCAATAGAGTCAGAAGATGGGGGTTGCGACGGAGATGTATGGCACTATCTCCCGTCTATCTTTTCGCTTCTCACTTCAAAGTCTGTGTCTAATTTACGGCATTGAATCTTTAAAGTTCTCACGGGATTCTGGAATCGACCCTGCCGAAGATTTGTGTTCATCAAGACGTCAACTCTGGAACATCACATTGTTAAAGATAAGAAAAGAGCGATTTTGCAAAAGAGATAAAGGAATGAAGGGGGATCTATGTGTTTTAGAGGTTCTATATTACGCCAAATTGTCTTTTGTGAGCTTTTAGCCATTTTAGACTGTTGTTAGTTCATCAACAACATGCTTAGACTACGTTTATACTGAAACGAATCACTGTATCACCGTATCAGAAACGATTTGCATCCAGACACGTCGTTTCTCTGTCTGCAAACCTTCTCTATCCACTCAGCTTTGAGCATATTTGTTTACGTTTTACAGAAACTAAACTTAAAACCGCATGGCTAATTTACATAAACGAAGCGCTCAAAAAACAGCTCGCGATTGTGCGCTGATGCGGTTCAGCTTCTGTCGGACTAAAGGACACGACTCAGTGGATTATATGTATTTTTTCTGTGACAGAGGGGTGTTCTGCTGATGGTGAGTCTGTTCTGTGCTTCTGTCGCGTTGGAGATGGTTCATCTTTTCAGAGATTATACGTCTGCAGGTCGTACACATAGACCGTATATATTAACGGACATATATATATTCTAGCCTCTTAGCGTTTTGGAAGTGAATTACTTCGTGGCGCATGGACCTACATCAACGTATCAGTGTTGTTAGGCGTCCACACGGTGCTGGATCAGATCTGGACTCAGATGAATTCGTTGACGCTGGCATCACCAGATCGTTTCATCTCTGGAGCCGTTTTCCATCAGATTAGTGTGGACGAACACTGCATCCACAACGAAAGGACTCGAATACATACTAGTGTGGATGGGGCCTTAAGTTGTGTTTTGTTTCATTCACACATGTTTGAGTAACCCTTTATTATTACTCTGTCTACTTCTCCTGAGCTCAAAATGCTCTATTCTCCCTTAGCTGTTTTCAAGCGGGTCAGAACGGTGCCGGTTCTCACACCGGTTACACTCGGAACCAAACTGCTTACCTGTGAACGACCCCCGTTTATACTATTTAAGTGATCCGTCATTGTTAGAGGGTGTTGCAACAGGACCATAAGAAAGCGGATGTTACAGAGAGGAAAATAACAATCATGGATCATATCACCGACTCCAGCGAGCATTTGTACTCATACAAATCATTATTTATCTGCGCCAAGCTTTACTACAACATCTGCTGTGGAGAAGGCAGCAGCGACGCCCAATTCAAAGATGTAACCTTACCGAGCGAACACGGATAAAGTAAATATTTGGTCTCCTCCCCTGATCACTGCACAATCTTCTTGTGATTTGATTTCTCCACCATATTCCACACACACAAGTTTTCTTTGTTTGTTGTGTGAGACTCGGATGAACCTGCTGACGTCTACTTTGTCGTCATGGTTCACTTAGAAAAAAACAACGCTCTGATTTTCGTTGTGAACACATTATTTGGTTTGAGATTAGGTGCGGGAACCAGCACCAGCACAGTTCTCTGTCTCCCTGAAAACACTACTTGTGATTTCATGAAGTGCTAGTTTGCAAGTTAACATCTACCTTTTGTCTTTTGTTCAGTTGACGTTGCCAATTCCAGGGCTGAAAGTATCCAAATGATTCTAGTGAAGGTGCATGGAGTTTAAAAACACAATAGAGGACTTTCTGTCTCACCACATGACATCACGAGGTGGAATAGAGTGTTTTGTGTGAGAAGAACTCAGCCTAAATACGCAGGTTTTGTGCGTTAAACATGTGCGAAAGAAACAAAACACAACTCTAGGTATGATTTTGATGAGGAAACAACATACAGTAATGAGGTGTGATGAATAATTTAGTGGCTGGATTGTATAGTGGGCTTTTCTATGCAGAGTTTGCATGTTCTTCCCGTGTATGGGCGGGATTCCTTTGGGTACTACTCTTTCTTTGATCAACCTCGAACATGCACAAGAGAATCACTCTCCAGCGAGCTCATGACAGTTTGACCCAGAGGTATTAAAGGATGGGTACTGATGTACTTTTTTGGTGTACTTTTTGTTATTTGTGGTTATTTTATTTGAATTTTTTTTGTATTACCGAAAGATTAGAGCTGTAGATGGTTGAATAAATAACTTTTATGACTCATTATAGATACAGTTCTATGTAAGTATGGCATTAAACCACAGGTGTCAAACATAAGGCCCGGGGGCCGGATCCGGCCCTCCAAGACCTTTAATCTGGCCCTCGGCTGATTTTCTACTAAAATATTTTAATCATATTTTCTATTAAAATATTGGTAATTTTCTGTTCAGCTTAGCAGAGCAGCGTCTCCAGTGTCTCTGTACGTGGCCCCTCCCACCAGAGCAGCACAAATGAAGACTTGTCTCTTTCCAAACGCTCTTAAAGGACGATCGTTTTGACTGTTGAATGTGACACCCTCATCAGAAAAATGTCAAAAATAGAAAAGTGGAGCCGAGTGCAGGATTTTACAACAAAAATTGACTTATTCCTATTTACATACAAGTTCATGTTAAAACATTGTGTTGAAATAGCATTTTTTCTCATAATATTATAATATTTTGTAAAAGAAAGAGTGTAAAAGAAAGATTTCTGTAATAGATTTGTGTTTCTCTGCACAAATATTTGAACTTATTGCTGTTTTTGGGGTTTATATGTCATGAGTTTTCTGATCCGGCCCCTTTAGGATCAAAGTAGGTTGGATACGGCCCCCGGACCAAAATGAGTTTGACACCCCTGCATTAAACCTTTCTATCTTCATGGAGACCAAACCAGACCAAGCTACAGCTCAGATCTGCGGAGAGGCGGCGCCGCTCAGAGTCATAACGCCTATTTTTCTAGGTATTTTTGACCTCTAAAACCACCTGTAATTTAGTAAATGTAAGGTAGAGCTGTTTAATGTCATACTGTGGAACATTCTAATTGGAAAAATGGCAACCTAAAAGTTTCACAGTGCACTTTTAAGGGTTATTGTGTCAGAGGATAAAGACAGTAATTTTAATACTATCATCTATATTTTCTTTAGTATCTTCAGTATATCGCACTTAAAAGTTTGTTACCTAGTGCTTAGACCCTGACAGATAGAGACAAAGGTAGAAGCTTCAGGAAAACAGTGAAGAGCAAAAAAGAAAAAAAAAAACAAAAACATTATTTTTCGAGTTACCAAATTTAAGTGTATATATTTATTTATTGTCTCTGGATCCACTTTAAAGAGGAGGCATTATGCTAATTCAACTTTTTGGAGCTTTCTACCATGTTATATCATCGTTCCCTCATCAAAAAGATGCCTGACGGGGTTTTCTGAATCATTCGTGCATGTTTGAATAATCTCGCAGTTTTCCACGAGCGCCATTTCTTACTGTCAGGTAAATGAGACCACATATCTGAGGATAAAATAATAATAACTCCAAAACTGAAAGAGCAACAACTGATGAAATTAACCACAACCATATGAACAAAACTGTGTAATGACATGATTTCTGTAGTTAATTCTTATGTGACCTCCAACTCACTGCTTGCTGACCCCCATTTTAAGAACCAATGCTGTACTGTACTACAAAGGCAGAGCTCTATAACATCATGTTTGGTCAAAAATGACTTCATGACATCATTTTTAGGGGTATTTGAGACCTCCTTTATCATGTGAATAAATGTCATGAAAAATATTGAGCTCAAAATTGACCTTTAACCATTATTTGTAAGCAGTGTTGGGGAGTAACAGATTACATGTACCAGAGTTACATCAGAGTACAAATTATGAGTAACTGTATTCAGTTACAGTTACTGTTTCAGTGAGTGGTAATTAGATTACAGTTACTTTGTTGAAATAAATGGATTACACGGCGGTATTTTCCTGTTTTCACATTTGGGGCTATATCCCTTTCTTTTTTTTTTCTTTTTTTTTTTTTTTTCAGGACTTCCACTCATTGCTGGAAACTAAACCAGGTCTAAACGAGATCTTAACCGAGTCTAAACCAGGACTAAAAACAGGTCTAAACGAGATCTAAACCGGGACTAAATCAGGTCTAAAACCAGGTCTAAACTAGATCTAAACCAGGTCTAAACCAGGTCTAAACCAGGAATAAAACAGGACTAAACCAGGACTAAAACCAGGTCTAAACTAGATCTAGACTAGATCTAAACCAGGTCTAAACTAGATCTAGACTAGATCTAAACCAGGTCTAAACCAGGTCTAAAACCAGGTCTAAAACCAGGTCTAAAACCAGGTCTAAACCAGGACTAAACCAGGACTAAACCAGGCCTAAACCCGGACTAAACCAGGATTTAACAGGACTAAATCATGCTGCGCGGACGTGTCTCCTCGTCTTCTATCAATAATATTTTTAATTTGGTTCAGTAAAGTCTGGTCTTTTCATTTTCTTTTAGCAGACAAAACTTGTTATGTTACGATATCCTCGTCTTTTCTTCTCTACAGCAAACCAAGTAATCCAAAGTATTCAGATTACGTTACTCACTTTAAGCAATTTAATGGTTTACGTTACAAACTACATTTTGGGGTATGTAATCTGTAATCTGTAGGGGAATACATTTTAAAAGTAACCTTCCCAACACTGTTTGTAAGATCCTGTACTCAGCCTTTGTATCATGAATCAAAAACAAGAAGTCGTGCAAAGACAAAAGGCAGTAACTGTGTATGTTTTGTTTATGATTTAGTTAATAAATATATTTTATTTTAAAATCCAACTTCTCGCCTCCTTCTTTTTGTTGCAGCCTCGGCACAGGGTCTTAACACATTAAATTAATAAACCTTTGTATTCAATTATACTTAAATTATCTTTAATGTGAAAGTATTTTGTTTACATACTCTACTGCAAAGTCACTCGTCTGTCAAACCGTTTAACTGTGTAAATGTCGCCGCACGATCCTGATCAGCACTAAACAGGAAATCCAAAGCTCTCCTATATCATTTCAAACAAACACCACGATGACTCGACCATGGTGACGTGTTTTTCTAATAATGGATGAAAGTCTGATGGAAAATCAAGCACATAATGATAATGTTAGTTACTGCCTTTTGCCTTTGCACGACTCCTTATTTTTGGCTCATGATACAAAGGCAGAGAACAGGAACCGACAAATAAGAGTCAAAGGTCAATATTGAGCTCAATATTTTTCGCATACAAATATTTCTTCATTATAGCAACTAGATGTCAAATTTTAGGAGCCGTACCAATTATAGTTTTGTCTGGACAAAACAGAAACTTTGACGTCATTTTTCTCAGTTTCACACACTCAATTTAAGATCTTTTGCCTTTGTTGGGCAATATAAACCAGCATTTTACAAGTTTTATAAGCTGCTTTTTAAAATTTATTTTGTAACTTTTCTGGTGGAGGGTCTGTCAAATGCTTTTCTCTATGGAAATGTCTGGAATGTTTCACAATATGGTATTAAATCTTTCTATCATCATGGAGACCAAACCAGACCAAGTTACAGGTCCGATCTGTGGAGAGGCAACCCTGCTCAGAGTCAGAATGAATCTTTTTCTGTATTTTTGAGCTGTAAAACCATCTGTAATTGAGTAAATATAAGGTAGAGCTGTTTAATGCCGTAAAATGGAACATTCCAGGCAGAGCAATGATCCATAGAAACAAGTAGGCGACTGAACCTCATTCAAACCCTGTAGATGTAGAGAGATTCCCAAACCATGTTCTTTTATGGATGATGCAAATCAAATAAAGTTCGAAGATGGGGGTTGCCTCGGAGATGTATGCCACTATCTCCCGTCTATCTTTTCGCGTTTCACTTCAAAGTCTATGTCTAATTTACGGCATTGAATCTTTAAAGTTCTCACGGGGTTCTGGAATCGACCCTGCCGAAGATTCACGCTCATCGAGACGTCAACGCTGGAACATCTCGAGCTGAAAGATAAGAAAAGAAAGATATTGCGAAGGAGATTGGGGGAGATGTTTGTATTAAAAGCAGAAGAGGTGCATATTCAAGGCAGAGTTTTCCTTGGTATGACTGTAAACAACCAAGCTGGAAGCCCCAGTGCTAAAAAGATCAATGTCCGAAAGGAAGTCCAGAAATCCTTAATAATAAATAAGACCTTAACAGAGCCCAGCAGGACGGCTAGAGGACACATGGAGCGTCCTAACAGGAATCCAAATGATAATAAAGAATGGCCCTGTGTGGAGCTGCTGCCAGTAAACAAGTCTCTGTTTACAGACACAGACGGATCGCATGTCTGAGGTGTGACAAATCATATTTTCACCAGACCAAAGGCACCCGTGCATATGCTGTGTTTGAGAGGAGACCACAGCGAAGGCGGAAGATAGAAAAGGAGGAGAGGGCTCTGTCTGAACCAGTTTTAAGTTAACAGATTATACTAGATTATAATTAGTTTAGTTTGGACGCGTTTACATAGTTTCAAGGTCTGTCCGACTGCTCTCATTTTTCTCTGGTTCATAAAATTTGTCGTCGGATGTCATCAATCTGGCTCGGATGTTTTTTGTCTGACATGAGAAATATGACAAGGCTAGTGGAATACATTTACTCCTAACAGAAAAACATTAAGTCTTATTTCCAGGTCGACCGCGCATCAAACCAAAACACATCCTCGTAGAATCCTCGAGTTAAGGTAGACCAAGACTAACTCGAGATCTGCTCCTGACCCAGCTGTACTGAAGGATGGGTCAAATGCAGTGGACAAATATTCTGACAGGGACAATAAAGTGAACCTTGCTGGTCTCATTTTACCGAACCTTATGACGTGATAGATGCGTGTATATTTGGACGTGTTCTTGTTTGTACTTGCTCTGTATTAGCAAAGGTGTTATAAGCAGTGTTGGGAATAACGGCGTTTAAAGGTTGTATAGAGGATTTTTTTAAGGGAAGAGAAATACAGCGACAGTTCCTTTTACAAATGTTGTGCAGGCGTGACACCACCTTCATCCTCCACAGCTCCTCAGTAGAAACACCTCCTCCCGCCTCTTTACTCTAAAAATCACGTTTTTTTTTTTTACAGCCAGTGCGCGTTCAGAATTACAGTTGAAGTGACCTGTCTAGAAATAATTTAGCAACCGACGCGTCAGTTTTTAGACCCTTCGTCCGCTTCATTCGCGCAATCGCTGGAAGGAATCTCCAAGAATCACCTCGGTTTGTCTTCGCTCCTTTTCCCCTTCTCTTCTTCTTTCAGCGACCTCAAAAACCGACTTTCTTTTGCGGCGAACTGGTCGTGGATTCTCGTTCGCCATCGCAACAAACTTTGTGCGAAATGTGAGGAAGCGACAGTTTGAAAAAGCCTCTAAGAACCGCTGCATAAACCACGTGATCCCCGCATCCCGACGAGTCAATTACACTAGAAACGTAGGGAGTTTGATTGACGACCTGACAGCCAATAGATAAAGAGGCAGCCTCGTTTTCTATTGGCTGATGTTTATCTGGCTTCAACACGTCCACAGTTGATAAATTTTCATTCTTTTGTTTTTTTGGTCATCATAATTACAAGGCTGCTGCGTCTCTGTAATGGTATTTTAAACTTTCATTGACAATTTGAAAAAAAAAAAAAAAATCCTCCATACAACCTTTAAGTATAACGGCGCAACATTTTCAGTAACGGAGTAATCTAATTAATTACTCTGCCAATCGTTTCATTGCCGTTATTGTTACTGGGAAAGCAAAGCGGGATGTTACAGTTGGGCTGAATAAGACGGCGCGGTGTCAGGCTTCATGCAGCGACAGACACATGTTGCCCCTCCCGTGCTCGAGAGCGGTGTGAAGGTAAACCCTGGAAAAGGAATACAAGGGACAGATGATTTGTCTTTCGCATCTCAAGACTGCAGGGTTTATTCTGCCATAACAAATTATTTCTAATACATGTTGCTACACATAAAATCAATTATACAACATTTCCATGGCATCTTACAGAACTTATTGATACATGTTTAAAGTTTTACATTTATACATTAATTAATAACCAAACAAAACTGTACCATTTAAATCTAATTAATTACTAATTATGTAACTAACTTAGCTGCGACAACTTCACATGGCGACCAGCCCGTGACATCAACAGTTACACTGGCGCTGCACTTGCACATGAACTGCAACTTTAACATGTACATTCCGCGCTGAAACACAGTAAAAAGCTTAGACAAGTTTATGAATGGCTCATCCCGTGTCTAATAGGCTGCGTTCAGACTGCAGCCTGAAGTGACCCAAATCTGATTTTTTGGCTTCTATGTGACCTGTATCTGATCTTTTAATGACAGTCTGAACGACACAGATCCGAATTTTTCAAATGCGACCCAGGCCACTTGGATATGTGCTCCTGAATCCGATACATATCCGATCTTTTGACATGCGACTTCAGTCTGAACGGCCAAAGCGCATCCATCCGACCTACACGTCATTAACAAGCGACAAACGTCACTATTCTGCGCTGAAGCAGGCGGAAACCGGAACTGTAAAATCGCCAGGTGCTCAATGCTCGCGACCATGTTTGGACAACTTCCATAAACACAGAGCACGCTCGCTGCGGTTGACGCATGGGGTTGACGTCATCGTGTCTCCAGTGCACATGCGGGACACTTTCGGGCCGTTTACCGTTCACACTGAAGTCACAGACAAGTCGCATTTAATTGGAAATGTGAACGACCTCGCAAAAACATCGGATTTCACTAAAAAATCGGAATTGAGCATTAAGCCCTGCAGTCTGAACGTAGCCATAATGAACTCAAAATACACCCGCGCTGTCTCCCACTGACTGCATCTTTACAACTATGCTACAGCCTAGCCCGCGCTAGCCCAGTCTATGCTAGCTATCGCTTCAAAATGCGTTTTACACACAACTTCGCTTCAACCAGTGTACATATTAGCGGTTTTATCTCAACGCCAGTACTGTTTGGGTGTGACACACATTACTTTTTACCAACCTGGAAAAGGAATACAAGGGACAGATGATTTGTCTTTCGCATCTCAAGACTGCAGGGTTTATTCTGCAGCGCTGTCCCTTGGATTCCTAGCTCCTTCTACCGGTGCGCCCCCTAGCGGCACTCCACAGAAGATATCATATTTCCAAAAAAAATCGTGGGTGTCTGTTTTTTTTTTAAACTACTGACATTAACATATAAAATGCATAACTTAATTTAAGCTGTTTTAGCCGTTTTAACACATTACTATGAGCCTTATGCACACATCATCAGCAGCAGGAGCCGGGAGAGCTCAAGAGAGACCAGGGCCAACATGATTGGATAAGAACTCGGGTGGGTGGGCGGAGTCTCTGCTCACGCTGCCTTGGTGTTTCTTTCCCCACA
>NW_026571353.1:31096793-31366793 GCF_026225935.1 Boleophthalmus pectinirostris | reverse complement strand
TTGATGTGTTTTTCTTCCATTGTTCAACTTTCCATGTTCACTTTTTGACCTTTGCATCAGTTGTGCAGAATCACCATTACTATCACAGAGCACATCGATTGCATGTGGAAAGTCCAGGCGTTCGGGGAGGTTTTCCTTGTAGAACAATGGGCACTTTGGTAATTGCCTGCGTTAATGCTTAAATGACTGCAGTGCATTGATTGGCGGCTCACTGGCTTTGTGGTACTGACGGCCATTGATTTTTCTTTTCCTTTTTCGCCCTGTAGGAGGAGCCGTTCGTGATGGTGTCAGAAAATGTGCTGGGGAAACCGAAGAAGTACCAGGGCTTCTCCATCGACGTCCTGGATGCCCTGTCCAACTATCTGGGGTTTAAGTACGAGATCTACGTCGCTCCAGACCACAAGTACGGAAGCCTGCAGTCGGACGGGCACTGGAACGGCCTGATGGGAGAACTGGTTTTCAAGGTGAGAAACTGCAAATGGAATATCTAAGTTTTAACTCCCAAGTAGTGTTATCTGAGCCTGTGTTACTCCCCAGTTCATATATATATATAGTGACTGACAGGTGGATTAGTCACTGAATAAAATGGCTGCTAATGAGGAAAAAAGAATGAAGAATGATAAATGTCACAAATTTCTGCAGATTCATTGAGTGAAGCACTAAACACTGTATTCCTGAGTAAGAGAACTTTGATTTTGTTCTGGATCCCAAATTTTTGAAGCAGTGTGTCAGTACAGTAATGTGTCCACATGTATTTTACATAATAAGGCTCAGAACAGGTCAAACTCAAACTCACAGAGGCCAAAATTAAAAACAGAGACTAAGTCATGCGCCAAACTAAATATTTATTGAAAAATTTCAACAACTTCTACATGTTTTCTCTTATTTTGAGATATGTAATGTTAAACCTTTTCTTATAATAGTAAATGTTTATTAATAGTTTTGCTTAAACATTGAATCCAGAACAAGCAAAATATAAATAAAAACAACATTTTAAATAAATAATGTAGTTGACTCTAATACATATTTGATATGATATCACAGGCCAAGTTTAGGCCTAGAATATTAACCCCTTAAAGCCTGAATTTATATAGATGTATATTTAAAAAAAAAATGTTTTGGCCTTTAAGTAGATGGTATATTAAGTTGAGATTATTAATTTGACTATAGAAAAAAAATTAAAAAATAAATAGAAATTTGGGTATGTTGCAAATTTGCAACAACTACAAAAAACGTGTTTGCCAAAGGTTCCTAGGAAATTCCAGCACTAACCAGCACTGGGGGAATGCAGCCGCTGTCTCGGTTTATATCTTGATCCAAATGGTTTATCGCATATTTGTTACAGTTGGCATTAAGTGGTTAAGTTTTGTTTTGGTGATGGTTTGGGCCAAATCAGCAGCCTGCCAACTAGAACCCTGCACTCCAGATGCAAAAACGTGCGGCACGGGACACATTTTGAAAGCTCACAGTGGGTGTTGGTGGGAGTAGGACTGCACAATGCGGGAGCGGGCGGATGGGATGATAAACTACAGTCCCGCAAACTAAATATGAGTGTAAATTAAAATATGCAAATGATGAATGTTTGCCTGTCGTACATCATTTGTGCTGGATATTTTTTATTTGGCATTAATAAAAACATTTTAAGCAGCCTAAATTTGCGGCTGTGGTCTAATCTCTTTCATATTTTAGACAATTCCTTCCGCTTCTCCGTGTTTGATAGAGCTTAAGAAAGCAAACGTCTCCATCTTGCGGGACTGACAATTCTGTCCCACGCAGACCTCTACTGCCAACTGCCTTCATCTGGAGAGATCTGTGTGTGCGTTATTATATTGGGTCAATATTTTAACTTTTTACCATATTCGTTATCTCCAGCACAGGCCGATGTTTTGTTTGGATCAAGCTTCAGATGACACCGCAAAAGGTGACTACACAGCTGTCTTATTCAATTTCTAGTTAAAAACGTGGTACATTATTTTGTATATGCCGTACGTTCAGCTCAAAAAATATCGGCAGACCTTATTGGAGATCGATTTCTCTGGAGGCCAAGTTATAGGTCAAATATGTGGAGAGCCAACCCCGCACAGTGAAAATGTACTTTTTTGAGCTAGAAAAACACCTCTAATTAACACTAACGTCTTCTTGGACAAGAATCTATCTTGATCCAAAAGGTTACACAGTGCACCTTTTAAATAAGGAGCTCTATGAATGTCCACCATTAGAAACATGTTAATGCAACCAGTAGAAAATGCCAAATGTCATATTTTGGTGCAAATGTGACTCTGAATAGCATCAATTATAGGGCTTCTGTCTGAATTCTCCAGTCTCAGCCTCACCTTAGACTTGTAATATCATGGCGTTCTTTTTCTGGCAAAAATCATTTACTGTTCGCTAAAATAGTGCGCACCTTGACCCTGTTAAAGTGCTGCAGTTGTGTTAAAGCAATTTGTGCCCTTTAAGAAGTGTACAGAAGAGAGAGAGATCAATGATTAAAGGCATTTTCAGTCAAGGTCAACTCTGCTCAATATGGTTTTTGGAATAATTCATGTCAGGAGGATAGTTTAGTCGTGTACTAAAGGCGTAACTTTTCTGATGTGGAGTCGTCTGCGTGTCTTTATGGAGATGTTGCTTTGCCTGGAGTGTTCTGCAGTACGGCTTTCAACATGTCTGCAGAACATGTAGAGATTAGATATGGTTTAGGGTGGTCCAAAAAACTTTTTTTGATTCTCTAGAACCCTGCATTTGGTTCCATATCTGGCCAAAATATTTCAGTCCAAATTTTATGCAAATTAATTAATATTTAGAGGTTGCTCAAGACACTACAACATAGCGAACCAAATAAATAAGATGTATTCGAATCATTTATAATTTTATTCTACAAACACAAACTGAAACTTGCATCAACATTACTTAGAAAGTCCATAAAAAGTTACTTGAAAACACAAAATGAGTAAATTTCCAGAAAACTTCATGCAGCCTGAGCAAACTCTAAAACAGGGGTGTCAAACTCAAATTCACAGAGGGCCAAAATTAAAAACGTGGGCCAAACTAAATATTTATTGGAAAATGTCAACAATATCTGCATGTTTTCTTTTCTTTCGTGATATGTAATGTTAAACCTTTTCTTATTAAAATAAATCTTTAATAATAGTTTTGCTTAAACACTGAATCCAGAACAAGCATAATATAAAATAATAACAGATTTTTAAATAAATAATGTCTGTATAGTCTATCTGTAGCTGGCGGGACAGCTCTAATACATATGTGATATGATCTCGCGGGCCAAATATAATTATATCATGGGCCTGAGTTTGACATGTTTGTTCTAAAACATCTCCTTTTTCTTCCAAATTTCTTCCTAAATCATCTTTTGGATGCTAAAACCTAATGCAAGATTCTAATCGAGGTTATTCTGAAACTTTATATTTTACCATGCTTTGTGGACCACCCTAATATGGCTTGCCTCTTCATAGATCTGACCTGTAAGTCTGATGACATATTTCTGAAAGCAAAGCAAAGGCATCTGCGTGGAGATTACCCCAAAGTTACACTGTGCACTTGAAAATACTATTGTTTAATTCTCTCTTCTAGCCTTTGAAAACATAAAAAAAACCAAAAAAAAACAGGTCTAAAAACTGTTTCGTTCACAGCGTCCTGTTGCTGATAGCCATGCTGCCAATTGTTTCACTTCAAAATGCTTCAGTCCTCTGTGTTGCCAGCAGAGGGCACCGGATATCAAATTCAAGCATTCTCCATGAAGACAATTTGGAAGCAGATGCCACCTGAAAAGTTCCACAGTGCACAGCTATGTCCAAATATAATACAAGTACAACCTATAACCGCCAAAATGAATACTGCAGCTGATGTCGAACACTTCCTGGAGTTGTAATGCTAACTAGAGGCACTGCTCTGTCTGAAGCTCTGTTAGTCAAGTTAGACTTTCATCTGAATTTTGTTTTACCACAATCTGACCAGAAAGAGCTGATTTATGTGTTGATTTTTGTTGAACATCAATCACCCAAACGGGGTCCTTCTTGCGTTTTAAGCCTTTTTTTTTTTTGGCAATGTTTGCTAATGTGTGCATTGGGTCTCCATAGTAACTGCTGAACGATCCACCACAGACATACATATAGAACACCCCCAACGTGATGTCACAGCAAAGTAAATGATCGTATGTGACATTTGACCACTTCTAATAGGTCTAGGTCATTTGTTTGCATTAAAAATTCATTTCTAAATCTTATAGAAAAATATCTTCAGGGTTCCCACTTTCACTGACAAAATCTCTAAATTTTCCCATGTTTTTTTCATGACCTAAAGTGAATTTTCCTTGACTTTTCGACACCTACATGTGTAGAATTGATCAGACTTTTAGGGCTAAATATGAAATGTTAACCTTTTCCTCTCACCTTATGGTTTGGTATTATAGTTTTTTAACATTCAAAATACTGTCAGTGCATTTATTGTCGATTCTTTTAAACAAAAGGCGCATATGTTCGGAAATAATCGTAATAGCCTAATGAGAACTTAACCGAACGCTGTAGTTGCGTGAAAGAGATACTAAAATTCCATGACTTTTCCAGGATTTCCATGAGCGTGGGGACCCTGTTACATTAAAACCACCTTGAATTAAGTATGTTTTATTATTATGTTATTGCAGTTGTCTCCGTGTAGATTTAAAGTCCTCTAGTCTCTGACCTCATGTACCTTTACACATTTGTATTCTCCCGGTGCACGGCTCACAAAGAAGATAGAGAGAGGGAAGGAGCAGTGCATATTTGTTTGCACACAGACAAACCCCAGACCCCTGCGTAATGTTGTTTTCTACATCACACCAAGATTGATGGAGAGATTTCATAATAAAAATAAAAACGAGGCTAGATGATTATTGCCATGGTACATTTGCACACACCAACCACACAACTGTGCACAGGCTGGGTCTGTTTTTACTTCTGCTTTTTACTGACTTAAATTTATTTCTTAATCTTAACCGTCGTTACTACTTCTCAAACCTGACAATCTTATACATTCTAGTAGGGCTGGGCGATATGGAGCAAAAAATATCTCAATATATTTTGCTGTATGTCCATATACGACGATGTAAGTGCTTCTGCGACCAAAAAAAAATAAAAATCCCTGTATACAAAAATAATAATTTAACTGTAAAAGAAAGGATGAAATAATACATATTGCCTTCTTTTCATTGAAAAATAAAACAACTCAACTCAGTTCAAGGTCATCTTTGCATTAACTGTATGATAAGCATAACCATCCGCTCCTTTAGCATAGGAAGCTCGGGAGGTTCCTCACCAGTAACACATCAAACAGACCATTTCCAAACACTATTGTACAAGTTCTACACTGCAGCAGACTATTCATTTAAATCTTCTACTTAAATAAACTTTAAATTACTAAACTTAACAACATATAAACTATAATGACTATAGAGCCACATCAGCTCATTTGAGATTATAATGTATTTAATGCAGCTTTACACATATTTGTTTACGTTTAACTATATGCACTTAAAAAACGAACAAACAAAAAAACAGCTCTTTCCTTGAGCGCTGATGCCATTCAGCTTCTGTTGGACTAAAGGACACGACTCAGTGTAATATGAGTTTTCTCTCTGTGACAAAGGATGTGCTGCTGATGGCCTCGTTTGTAAATGATGAATGGAAAGGTTCATGGTGCTAGAAGCTTTTGGTTGGCACCAACTTCCTGCATTCTCGGCAGTAGTGAGTAGTGAATGAGACAACAATTGATAGAAGGGATCTCAAAAGCAAGAAAGCGGGGGTGTGGACAAATAGGAAATAGAAAAATATGAGCTCCTAAGTGACCATCAATATGGATTCAGGAAAAATCGTTCCACCTCAATGGCTGTTATGGAATTGGTAGAAAATGTATCTACAGCAATTGATTCAAAGAAATACAGTGTGGGTATCTTTATTGACCTTAAGAAGGCTTTTGATACCCTCGATCATAATATATTATTGCAAAAATTAGAAAGATATGGACTGCGAGGGCCTGTGCATGCCTGGCTACAAAGCTATCTACAAAACCGATACCAGTATGTTGAAATAAATAATAAAAAATCTGTATTGTTGAAAGTAAATTGTGGAATTCCACAGGGCTCGACATCAAAAATGTTCAATTATGTGCTCTTCGCAGATGATACCAGCCTCTACTGCTCAGGTGAAGACCAAAGGCAGCTTTTTCAAATGGTGGAGAGGGAGCTGCAGAAAATTAAAGTTTGGTTTGATATTAATAAATTATCGCTAAACATAGAAAAAACTAAATTTATGGTATTTGCAAAGCGAAAAGTACAAAATCATGTACAAATTATGCTCAATAATACACTACTAGAAAGAGTCTTTCAAAATAATTTTTTAGGAATAACCATAGATCATAATTTAAACTGGAAATCACACATAAATACAATTAGGAACAAACTATCCAAAGTGATCGCAATTATATATAAATATAGATATACCCTAGATAAAAACAGTCTTTTTATTATATATAACTCGCTGGTAATGCCCTACATAACCTACGGTATTGAGATTTGGGGCAATACATATAAGACGAATACAAAGCCAATCTTTACCCTACAAAAAAAGGCAATAAGAGCATCACATTATCAACTTATAACGAACCAACCAATGCATTATTTATAAACCTTCAAACGCTGAAATTTTACGACTTAGTCGACCTTTACACTCTTAAAATCATGTTCAAAGTAAACAACAATCTCCTGTCGAAATCGTTACAGAACATGTTCAAAATCCAAAAGAGCCGATATGAGCTCAGAGGCACGACCATGTTTATTAAAAAGAAAATCAGAACAAACATTATGAAATTTTGTATATCTGTTAAAGGGGTGGAGCTCTGGAACAACTGTACAGAAAACCTAAAATTGTGCACCACTTTCTTTCACTTCATAAAGAAGTTTAAATGTTTAACTCTGGACAGATACATGAAATATGAGACTTAGTTTGTGCTGTAGAACTTTGTTGTTCTGTTACTGATTAGCTTGTTTCTTCCTGCTGTATTTATGAAGATGAACTGGTGTCAAGATGAAGCTCTGACAAAGGAATAAAGGGTAAAGGCATAATAAGCTTAAGCTTCAGCCTGCACCTTTTCGGTCTGTATATGTTAAATATGACTGTTTATGAATTAATGTCAAAATATACCTGTGACCGAAATAAATAAACTGAATAAGCTAAGCAGTGAAATGGAATTAAATATAAGCATTATATCAATATATACAATGTCCATTTTGTGTTTTAAAAATATCTTGATATATTTCACCCCTACATTCTGTGTATCTGATCTGTTCAGTGAGATGTCCTCTGTGCTGTGGATGTGTGTTGGTTTGTGGTCCAGGACACAAAATGATCCCGAACACCACCAAGGGTATAAACATGTATAACTCATGTATACAACTATGAAAACATTTGGAATTTATTTTATGTTTAGATCCCGCAGAGGTGCTCAGATGGGGGGGATCACTGAATTTCAGTAATTGTGAGTCGACTTAATCATAAGATGAACATGCTTTTGGTTCTGTAAAGGACCCCAACACCGCATAAGGGTTAATGTCATATTGTGAAAATTCCAGGAAAAGCAATGACTGATCCATAGAAACAAACAGGTGACAAACCTAAAAAAAAAAAATGTGCGCATCTTTAAAATTAAACTATTACATTTTGGCCCAAACAAAGAAAAAAAGGTAACTAATGCAGTGTTGTCTTGGTTTGGGATCATTTTGAGTCCTAATATAGATCTGAGTCCTGATCTAGTCCTGGTTTAGTTCTGGTTTTGTGCGAGTTTTGATGTGATGAATACGAACACACACACACACACACACACCACTACTACACAGTACAAACCCAGTTACAATATAATACAACTATCCTAAGTAGCACAATACAGCAGTCATTTGCATTTAACTCCTAAATCAGATGTAAATTCTCTCAGCGATAAAATGCACTCACACTTGTACATCGGCTGTGTCTTTAGCAGCTGCTCTCCTGCTGCGACTCCTATAATGATTTCCTAAAGCGTCTCACATATAAACAATTTGTCTCCTCGACCAGCTATGAAATTAGCCATTACAGTTTTCATTATGTTAAGAGGCTCCTTTTTTCTCCACAAGGACTACTGAAAAAATATATAGTGAGTATTAAAGAGCATTTAAAAATTATTTCTTGCAGTCGTTTGGTGTTATTATTGCGCTTTTAATTTGTCGTTTTATTATATTCAGGTACTTAATTCTGTTTAAATGTATCATCTATTGAATTGTTAACTGGAAATCTTATCATTTCTAAATCTTCTACAGAAATATCTTGGTTTTATTTTGGTTCATTATCACCGTAACTAGAGAGAGTATAATCTTTTTCTTTATACTATTTTTGTCTTAAAGATGCACTGTAGTGTATATAATTCGCTCCAGAGTAGTCACACCAGCCAAAAAATGCGTAATGAAGAAAAAAACAAAAAACAAAAACATATAAATCGCACGTTTTGGGGGAAATTTGTTTTATAAAATCAGAGACCAAGTGTGCTGGTGTAGTTTTCCCCTCCACCAGCAGGAGTCACTGTGTTTGTTTATTGCTAATGTTCACTGTTAATTGTTGTAGAGCAGACAAGTCAGATTCAGGCCTGGGGTCCAAATTTGGCCTGTGATATAATTATATTTGGCCCGCAAGATCACATCAAATATACATTAGAGCTGCCCGCTGCACACAAATAGACTACAGAGAATATATATATATTTTTTTAAATGTTGCTATTATTTTCTATTACGTTGTTGAAATTGTATATTATGTTGTTGAAATTGTTCAAGAAATATTTAGTTTAGCCCACAACTTAGTCTCAGTTTTAAATTTTAGCCCTCTGTGAATTTGACTTTGAGACCCCTGTTGTTGTAGAGTTAGAAATGCAGCACCTTTTGTTAAATGGCTGACACAGCAAGTTGCCTGATGTAATCTACGTTCATTCCTTTTTTGTTGTTTTACAGAAAGCATTGCTTGTACGTACTTTGTTAAACGAGAGTCTTAGAGATCATATTTTCAATTATTTGTGCATACATGTACTTAAACGAATACCTTTGTTAGATTTCGTTGTGGCCAATGTTAGTTAGATTTAGGCTGCCACTTGTGTGAAATTGCATTGCTACACAGTTTAAATACTGTTTATTTCTTTTCTGTTGTAGTTTCACTCTGTCCATAATCGAAGGCAACGTCATTAAAGTGGACAATACACCTGTCAGCTGTCGAGGAGTTTATCAATCTGCATAGCTGTGTCCACTTCAACAGTGAGGGCAGAATACCTATAAACAGACATTTTATCTTGCAAATTATAGTAATAACAATAGAATAGAAATGATCAGGCTGTTATTCAGATAATTATAGCATAGACAATATAACAGAACAAGTTTACTAAACTCTCCATCTCACTCCAAATCACTTAATCCATTGAATTCTTCATCCTCGGTGTCACTTCTCAGCAACTCCGCAACCTCTTCTTCTGTGTCGCTGTCGTCAGACTCAGCATCAGTTCCAGTTAGAATTATTCTGGCCTTTCTGGATCTCGACCGGATGGTTTCGTTTGTCTTTATAAGTTCATTTAAATTTGACATTTTCAGTGGTACAGAAGTAAAGGTGCGATCGACTGACATGATACAGACGGGACAGAGGCTCTTTCTGCAGGAGACATGCGCAGTAGAGCCAAGTGACAGTGGTACAGGTGTAATAGGAGCAGCAGATACTGATAGACAAGCCTAGAGCGCATGTGGAAAATTCGCACCGGAGTATAAGTCGCAGGAAACACTCAAACCAGAAAGATTTGACCTACAACTTGGCCTCCAGAGAAACCGATCCGATCTCTGCCGATATTTTTTTGGGCAGAATGTAAGCCATATACAAATTTAATGGATTACAAAATTATTTAGCATCTTTTTTAACAACAAATTGAATAAGACCGCTGAGTAGTAACCTTTTGTACAGTGTCCTCTGAAGCTATTTCTGAAGTTCAATTTCTTTAGGCAAAAAAAGTGCGACTTCTAGTCCAAAAAATACGGTAACATTTCTGGAGGAGGGTCTGCCACCTTCTTGTCTCATATCGCTTTTCTACAATTTGGCATCAGACTTATATTTACAACTATAGTCTTATACACAGATGAGCATTTGAACTCAACAGGTCACGTTACAAGTCAGATCTGCGGAGAGGAGACCCACTCAGAGTACAAATGTAAATGCAAAAATAGACAAGTTTAATACCACACTATGAAACATTTTAGGCAAGACTCTAACATCTACATTAGACCAGCAGCAAAGTTATGTCGTTATGTAATTCACCTTTAACTTCTGTGTCACATTCTTTATTTATGCATTTATTTTACTTAATTTCATCTCGTATTGCTGCTGGGTTACTGTAAACGCAGATATTTCTTGTATTCTGTGTTGATTACTGCTTTTAGCTCATGTCTTAGGTCTTAGCGTTCGCCCGGAAAATCACCCGTATCTCATTATCACCGTTTTGAGTCAAAGGCCTCTGCTTTTCAAAGGGACATCCGCTCACGCAAACACCTCCCATTATCTCTCTGAGTCAAACCAGTGTGGGCAGCCGTTAGCCCAGCACCGCTAATTAGCCGTCATTGTCTCCGCACTTTAGTTAAACCACGCCTACATGATTAGCCCCGGTTTACTGTCGACAGCTCGTTTACAAAGTTGTTAAAGCTCTGAGTTCACGTCCGATATCTGTTATGTAAATCGACGGGTCTCTGTTACGTGCGCGCCGGAAATCCAATCGTAATCTGATTTCTGGAGATATCTTATTATTGAAATGTCACGTAAACATCTGATGTGATCATGCGTAATGTGTAATCTGATTTCTTTCTGACTGTTCACAACCGACGAGGAAAATTACGTAAAAAAAGGCAAACTAATGTGGTAAAAGTGAAAGAGGAAATGTTAAAGTGATAGTCTGTCACTTTTTAGAGGTGGAAAGTCGCCTGCGTAATGCCATGCTTTGGAACATTCTCCGTGGAGAGAGATAACTTTTATGCCTTACTGTGTCGAATATTACAGCCAAAGGAGCAACATTTCCATGGAAACAAGCAGGAAGAGGCCCTTTTCTACACTAAATATGAGTCAGGTTTGTGGAGATACAAGCCCGATCACAGTAACATCACGTTTTTCTTATTTCTTTTCTTCTTTTCTTATTTTATTTATTTGTAAAGGGACAGTACATATTAATGAACATTAAAAATGTAAATATGCAAAGATTATAGCCAACGTGGCTAATTTCCATCTTCAGTCCCTCGGCAGGTTTTCAGCACAATAAAAAACGTAACGCTTTTTAAGGAGTCCATACACTATTTTCTGATCTTGGACTTAGACAAACTTTATTGATCCATAAAAGGAAATTATTTGGACACAGTATCACCATAAAATATATAATAACAAAGATAAAAAACATAAATGGTAAAAATAAATTCAAAATAAGTAGCAAAAAATATAGCAAGAGACAGGTGTCAATAAGGCATAATTATATAAATGTATCTGTTACATAAAGATGAGTTGGTTTACAGTTGTAGGGAGTATTATATTAAATAAGACAGAGTTGTTGTATAGTTGTAGGGAGTGTATTATTACATAAGGGTGAGTTGTTGTGCAGTTGTCGGGAGTATTATCTGTTACATAAATGTGAGTCGTGCAGTTGTAGCGAGTGTTATCTGTTACATATGAGTGAGTTGTTGTGCAGTTGTAGGGAGTATTATATTACATAAGGGTGAGTTGTTGTACAGTTGTAGGGAATATTATCTGTTACATACAAGTGAGTTGTTGTACAGTTGTAGGGAGTATTATCTGTTACATACGAGTGAGTTGTTGCACAGTTGTAGGGAGTATTATCTGTTACATACGAGTGAGTTGTTGCACAGTTGTAGGGAGTATTATCTGTTACATACGAGTGAGTTGTTGTGCAGTTGTAGGGAGTATTATCTGTTACATATGAGTGAGTTGTTGTGCAGTTGTAGGGAGTATTATATTACATAAGGGTGAGTTGTTGTACAGTTGTAGGGAGTATTATCTGTTACATACGAGTGAGTTGTTGTGCAGTTGTAGGGAGTATTATATTACATAAGGGTGAGTTGTTGTACAGTTGTAGGGAGTATTATCTGTTACATACGAGTGAGTTGTTGTGCAGTTGTAGGGAGTATTATATTACATAAGGGTGAGTTGTTGTACAGTTGTAGGGAGTATTATCTGTTACATATGAGTGAGTTGTTGTGCAGTTGTAGGGAGTATTATATTACATAAGGGTGAGTTGTTGTACAGTTGTAGGGAGTATTATCTGTTACATACGAGTGAGTTGTTGTGCAGTTGTAGGGAGTATTATATTACATAAGGGTGAGTTGTTGTACAGTTGTAGGGAGTATTATCTGTTACATATGAGTGAGTTGTTGTGCAGTTGTAGGGAGTATTATATTACATAAGGGTGAGTTGTTGTACAGTTGTAGGGAGTATTATCTGTTACATATGAGTGAGTTGTTGTGCAGTTGTAGGGAGTATTATATTACATAAGGGTGAGTTGTTGTACAGTTGTAGGGAGTATTATCTGTTACATACGAGTGAGTTGTTGTGCAGTTGTAGGGAGTATTATCTGTTACATATGAGTGAGTTGTTGTGCAGTTGTAGGGAGTATTATCTGTTACATACGAGTGAGTTGTTGTACAGTTGTAGGAGTATTATATTACATAAGGGTGAGTTGTTGTACAGTTGTAGGGAGTATTATCTGTTACATAAGAGTGAGTTGTTGTACAGTTGTAGGGAGTATTATCTGTTATATACGAGTGAGTTGTTGTACAGTTGTAGGGAGTATTATCTGTTATATACGAGTGAGTTGTTGTACAGTTGTAGGGAGTATTATCTGTTACATATGAGTGAGTTGTTGTGCAGTTGTAGGGAGTATTATCTGTTACATACGAGTGAGTTGTTGTACAGTTGTAGGGAGTATTATATTACATAAGGGTGAGTTGTTGTACAGTTGTAGGGAGTATTATCTGTTACATACGAGTGAGTTGTTGTACAGTTGTAGGGAGTATTATCTGTTACATACGAGTGAGTTGTTGTACAGTTGTAGGGAGTATTATCTGTTACATACGAGTGAGTTGTTGTACAGTTGTAGGGAGTATTATCTGTTACATACGAGTGAGTTGTTGTACAGTTGTAGGGAGTATTATATTACATAAGGGTGAGTTGTTGCACAGTTGTAGGGAGTATTATCTGTTACATATGAGTGAGTTGTTGTGCAGTTGTAGGGAGTATTATATTACATAAGGGTGAGTTGTTGTACAGTTGTAGGGAGTATTATCTGTTACATATGAGTGAGTTGTTGTACAGTTGTAGGGAGTATTATCTGTTACATAAGGGCGAGTTACTCAAACATGTGTGAATGAAACAAAACACAACTCTAGGTAAGATTTTTTATTTTTTTGACGAGGTACCAGCCTTATAACATGACTTGAAGCTCATATGTGTATTTATTTATTTTTTTAAATTTTTTAATTTTGTAATATACGATTTTTAATCTAGGCACAAAAGTTGCATGCAATGGCTTTAAAAATTGAAAGTGTTATTTTAAAATTCATTACAAGTTACTCTAACAAGCCGAAAGCACTAATTAATTTGAAAGTCTCTGTAGAAAATTCTGTAAAAATTGCTTAAATAACAGCTAAAGTATGAATTGCAATTAACACGTGCAGATTTGGAGAACTCCCTCTATCAGCAGTAGCGCCTAACACTTTCAACAGTCAGCTATATTCTCATTTATAACGCTGTTTTTCGTCTCATTCAGTCTGGCTCCAAAGCTGAGTTTGTACAGATGAGAGTGTTTGGAGCAGCACATTGTGTCATTTCACATTGGCTCCAGTCCTTGCAGGTCTCATTAACAGCATTGGCGGTGCATCATTAGGAACCCCCCGCGGTCCCTGTCCAATGGTTCTGTAATTAGAGCAGAGGTGTGTGCAGTGTGGAGTCTGCCGAGTACACAGCGAGCTCTCAACCAAACTTCACTTCGCTGCGTCTGAGCCAGTCGCTGAGAGGAGAGAAGGAGAGACTGTGTGCTATAGAGTCTACAAAGTGATGTATAACGAGGAGGAAGATGGCGTTCATGCTCGCACATAGTCTATGTAACAACTGGGATTGAAATCAAAACGAAACCAGTACTAGAAATGGACCAAATAGATGTGTTTTTCGGACTATAAGTTGCTCCAGAATGCAAGTCGCACAAGTCAAAAAATGCAAAATTAAGAAGAAAAAAGCATATATAAGTCGCACTTTTGGGGGGAAATATATTTTATAAAATCAGTGACCAGGAACGACATTTCATCTTGAAAGGCAAGTTCTAGTAATAACAACAGAACAGAGAACAACAGGCTGTTAATGTCACATATGAACAGTTCTTCAGATAAACTATAGAATAAACAAGAGAACAGAACAAGTTTACCAAACTCTTGATCTCACTGCAAATCACTAAATCCATTGAATTCTTCATCCTCGGTGTCACTTATGAGCAACTCCGCAACCTCCGGAGGTAAACACAGCGCCGCTTCCTCTTCTGTGTAGCTGTCGTCAGATTCAGCATCAGTTCAAGTTAGAATTATTCCGGCCTTTCTGAATCCTGACAGGATGGTTTCGGTGTCACTGAAGTCCAGGCTTTGTCCATCCATCCAGTGACTTAAAGGAAATTTGCATGTTGCACCCTCCCAGTTGCCGTAAAGTTGTGTTCTCCATCCCCGCCTTTTGCCAGTCCCTCACAAGTTTCTCACTCACTCCAAACTCTTTTTACCGCTTGATTACCTTTGAATTACCGCTGAATGTTTCACTACTTGCAGCAGGACACCGGCTCTTTCTGCAGGAGACATGCGCAATAGAGCTGAAGTGACAGTGGTACAGGAGTAACAGGAGTAGCAGATACTGACACACAAGCCTAGAGCACCCAATATATAAGTCGCACCGAAGTATAAGTCACAGGACCACATATAGTCTGAAAAATACGGTACATTAGGACATTTCACCTGATATATCTGAAAAATGGCTTATCTCAGAAGTAAATTAGTGTTCTGGTTAGTGCTTGGTTGGGAGACTACTGGGAATACTAGGGGCCACAGTGAAGCAGCAGTGGCTCTAGTTAATATTGCCTTTGTGTATTTAGGCAAGACACTTCGCCCTCATGGTCCTGGACTAGAACAGGACTAAACCAAGACTACAAGAGAACCAAAAACAACATCTATATCTGGACATTTCACCTTGACGATGCCTGTTCTTGGAAGTTCATTAGGGCTCTGTTTAGTGCTTGGTTGGGAAACTAAATTGAATATTATGTGTCAGCGTGGAGCTACAGTAGCTCTAGTGCATACTGTTGTTGTGTCCTTAGGCAAGACACTTCACCCACCTTGTCTAGACCTGGACCAGAACAGGACTAAACCAGTAGTTGAACAGAGCCAAAGCAAAGTCTATATCAGGACATTTCACCTCGTCGAAGCTAATTCAAAATTGGGTCTGGGATTAGTACTTCGTTGGGAAACTAATGTGAATATTATACTGCATGAGCTGTTGTGCATATTGTTGTTGTGTCTTTAGGCAAGACACTTCGCCCGTCTTGTTTAAACGAGGACTAGAACAGAACAAAACATTCTCACCTTGACAATGCGTGATCTTGGAAGCTAATTAAAGTTGGGGCTGGTTAGTATTTGGTTGGCAGACAATTGGGAATACAAGGTACCACAGTGAAGCAGCAATGCCTCTGTGCATATTGTCGTTGTGTCTTTAGGCAAAACACTTCACCCATCTTGCCTAGAATAAATGCGCTGTGACTGACTGATGTTGTCTAATGGTGTAGCGTTCTAACTTATTACCAGCTGGTGTGGTTTGAATGAATAATGTAATATAAAGCATCTTTGAGTGTCCAAAAACATTTTATAAATCAAATCCATTAAACTCCAGTTTGAAAAGCTCCATGTTGGTTTTAAACATAATAACAAATAATTTAGCCCTTCTAAAAATCACCCTTCCATATCTCTGGCAGACACTCTTGTACACGTCCAAACTCATGCGTGCACATCTTTTCTTGAAAATTTAAATGAACTGCATGTACAAATTAGATTTTAAATTCAACATGTGTCACTAAATATGAGGTAAATGTCTTGAAATCAAACATACTGTAGCTTTTACTGATAACAACTGTAATGCTGATTTATTCTTCTACAAAAACATTGGAGATGATGACCCATTTATTCATGTTATAAATTTTTAAAACTGTAAAAGTGTTACATAGGGTCAAGTGGTAACAGAGGGAAACAGGGGCAGATTTTTTACATTCAAATGTCTCTTATTCAGAAACTAGAGGCACTATTGAAATAAGTAAAGTATCAGAATGTAGGAAAGAGTTAACACACCAACAAGGTAAAATTAAACCTGTGATATTCTTTCAAGTTGTTGACAAAAAATTTAAAAACTCATGTCGGTAATGGAGGGAATGAAATATGCAGGAATTTTGGGCAATAAATACAAACAGTGATAACTCTTGGTTCTCACTTACATATACTTAACAAACTGGTTTGAATATTTGCTTCATATAGTTTTCTACCATATGGTACAAGATTAGGTTGAAAAACCTCTTACTTTTTGAGTAATGAGATTTTTTTTATTAAGAAAGGTCATGGTAACGGAGGAAAAAGCAATGGAGGGAAATTGTGCAAGCAAGTAGAAGGTGCATGATTTTGCATAATTTGTCGCTTTTTTTCTTCTGAATTATTTAATCTTACTTCAAAATGAAAGATAACTATTTTTATAAAATATGTCAGTCCTTCCAAGCAAATTTTTATCATTTAAATTTTTTTTTTTTGGAAAAATCATGTACCTTCTTCAACAGTTCAAAGATTGAATAACACAAGATATGATGAAATACATCAATTTATTTACATGATTTGCAGGTCTTTGAAATTTGGGAAATAATTTTTGTTCCATGTTTCATACATGGTCTGTTTAAAACCTATGTAACTTTAGAAACAAAAATGGTACCGAAAAAAGGTAGTTTCATAAACTAGAGTACATATGTATCTGTTCAATACATTTTTATATCAGATGCATTAACTTGAATTTTGACTTACTGTAGACTTCTGCTTGACCGGGCCCATAGATTCTTTCTTTGGAGTACTGTGATGGTTGCTTGTATGTCTGATATGGATAAATAAATGATAAATGTATAATTAAAATAGTTTTGTGTTTTTGAATAGAAGCTTAGGAAGAGTAGTCGGATTGTAATGATTGACAGCTAATGAGGGATTCAAAAAAACAGTACATGATAAACAAACGTACCTCCACATGATCTCACTGTCTGTGTCCCTCTCCTCTCTCACAGCGCGCCGACGTGGGTCTCTCTGCCCTCACCATCACCCCGGAGAGAGAGAGCGTGGTAGACTTCACCACGCGGTACATGGACTACTCAGTGGGTGTGCTGCTGAGGAAGGCCGAGCGCACTGTGGATATGTTCGCCTGCCTCGCGCCCTTTGACCTTTCCCTCTGGGCTTGTATCGCCGGCACCGTGCTGCTGGTGGGACTCCTGGTTTATCTGCTCAACTGGCTCAACCCGCCCCGCCTGCCCATGGGAGCCGTGTCCTCCACCACGCTCTACAACTCCATGTGGTTCGTGTACGGCTCCTTCGTGCAGCAAGGTAAGGCTGATTGACACATGCGCAGTGTTGTTTTGAGCTGGCTTTGTGCTGTACTTTGGTCCAAAAAAGGTGGTATCTGCTTGGAAGTATGGTTCTACTCAGATACTATGCAAAAGAAGAAGGAGATCCGGACTGCAGTTCTTTGCAGGGGTGTCCAACTTGTGGCTCAGGAGTGAACAGTAGCTCTCCAAGTCCTTCCAAGTAGCCCATCTGAGGCTTAGTGTAGCTCTTATACATACTCAGTTTCTTGCGACCGCTAAAATTAGTCGCTGTCTTGCGTTTTCATTTCGTAAAAAAAGATTGGAAATGCCTGGTTTAGAGTTTAGATTTCGAGTAGAAGTATGGTTCTACTCGGATACTATGCAAAAGTAGAGAGAGATCCGCTCTGCAGTTCTTTGAAGCTCCCAAATTTATATTTCAAAGACACCACAATGTGTTGTTTTGGGTCAAGCCTTTCTTCAGACATCACCACGTCTGATCTCTTTCTTTTTTTGTACGGTTTTTGTCTTTGGACCCAGCACGCAGTCGTGATTTTTGTTGGATGTGCAAGTTTCTATCTACCAGTATCAACTGAGATACTAATCAGTACTACTTCATCTTGTATGTTGGTGTACCTTGACATTGGTTTGATCAAAGAAATCAAAGTATTTAGAGCAGGAGTCTCCAACTTGTAGCTCACCAGAAGCTCTCCAAGTCCTTCCAAGTAGCCCATCTGAGGCTTGGTGTGGCTCTTATACATACTCAGTTTCTTGCGACTGCTAAAATTTGTGGCTCTCTTACATTTTCGTTTTGTAAAAAAAATTGGAGACGCCTGGTTTAGAGTTACAGAAAATTAATCTCTTTAAATTTTGATTGCTACAAAAGCAAATATCAAAACTAGAGTAAGTATCAATGCTTTAGTAATATATAGAAAGCTAAAATTTGATCTTTCCTGAAACGTTTTAGAATTCATCAATATCAGAACTAGTATTCATGGGTTTCTAGCACTGTTGCCATAGCAATTACCAATTCAAGACGAAATATTATATTTTCGACAAGCAAAAATCCTCAAAATATGACCTATAAACAAAAAGCTGAAAAACATAAATAATACTACTAAAGAAATCACTGTTTTGAGCTGAAATTCAAGTATATTGTGTGTGTTTTTTGTGATATAAAAATATTATTGAATATTTTCCTTAGTATTAAAATAGGTTGAACTTTTATTATCATGATAAGGCTGCTTTGAAGTACACAGAATGGACTTGCAACTTTGTACTTTTGGGGCTTTGTTGGGTGAAAGAAACGAGACCCAGATTCTAAAGGCTGTTGACTTTTGATCATGTTCTGACACTTCTGATTTTTGGAAGGGTGAGTACTTGAGATGTGCTCTTTCTAAAGAAGATTATCCGCTCTGAAGCAAATTGTGAATGCTGAGAATCGTTTTAAGATGGCCTTGTTTGAAAAAATCCCACGAAATTGTCACGAAGGCGAGACATTGTGACTGGCACTTGAACTTTGTGGAGATGATCTGAAAAGGTTCTTGTAACCACTGTGTAGTATTTCCATCTGTGTTGCTATTTGGTGGAATGACAAGCAATCAGTGAATCCTAAACAACCATTCAACGAGAGAATTTTGGAATTTTGGATTGCATTTTGAGATCTTCTTTGAGTTCTTATAGCACTGAAGAACTTTTTACCTTGAGCTTTTGTCAGTGTTCCCTACAAACATCACCTGCAGTTTTTAAATTGTCTGAAAACAACAACATTTACTAAAAGGAGTGCGATGTAACTCTTTGGTCGCTTGGGTCTGTCAGCTGCTTGTTTCTATGAATATGTCATTGCTCTGCCTGAAATGTTCCACAGTATGACATTCTACAGCTCTACCTTACATTTATTCAGTTACAGTTACACATCAGCTCACCTGTTGTAGTTCCAGATGGGTCAGTTCTTTATTGTCAGTCCAATTTGACTAATAGAACTTCAGACAGAGCAGTGCAATCTGTGTATCATTCGTTCATTCATTTTTCAAAATAAAACGAAAAATAAGAAAATGAAAAAAACAACTATTTTCTTCATTATTTGTCTCCAAAATCAAAATGAAAAAAATAGATAACGATTTATTTATTTATTTTTATTTTTTTCAGTTTTTCGATTTTGTGGTTAAATAAATAATAGAAAAAATAAATTAATTAATAAAAAAAAAAATATATATATATATATATATATATATATATATATATATATATATATATATATATATATATATTATATACACCAAACGGTCTACGGGGACACACTTCTGGGTCCGTCCTGACACTCAGTCCTGGTTCAGTCCTGTTTTATTCCTGTTTTAGTCCTGGTTCAGTCCTAGTTCAGTCCTGTTGTAGTTCTGGTTCAGTCCTGATTCAGTCGTATATACATTGCAAAAGTCCGGAATCATAGTTTAAGTCACGGAAACGGCCTTTATCTGTTTTTTTTCATTATTCATGGAAACACAAAAAACGAAAACTGAAAAAACTAAATGTTATCTGTTTTTTCATTTTGGTTTTGGAGACAAATAATGAAGAAAATAGTTGTTTTTTTCATTTTCTTATTTTTGGTTTTATTTTGAAAAACAAATAAACGAATGATACACAGATTCTGTGCCTCCAGTTGCTTCATTCCCCGGCAAATGTTGATGACATTTGCTGAAAGATATGAATACCCATGAGATTTGATGAATGTTTTCGTTGATTTGTATTTGAACAAAATATACCGCGAGCAATGTTTATGTAAGACTGGCAGTTTGACTATTTGAGATATGCGTGTCCTTCGCTTGTACTCTGGATTTATATTTTGGCATTGATGAAGACACAACGTTAGGTCAAGTTATGCATGGCACTGGCAACAGAAACAGAGCCAAGAATCCTGTTTGTAAAATGAACATTAGAGTAACACTGCCCCAGAAACCAGGAAATTCAAAACAGTTCCAAAAAAAAAAAAAACTGAACCGTGAAGAAAAACAGCTCTGAGCCATAGTTGTAGCAGCCAAATATCAGGCTCTATGGCAACAGAACCACGGCCATGACAACAAACCGCTGCGGCCTTTGGCATTTTCAGCTGCTAAGAGTCTTTTAAATTAATAAATGCTTCTCTTTTTCTCATTTAATCATTTTTCTTTGCAAGATTTATCGATTGTGTGCATGCGCATTGTGTGTTATTCCAGACTGAAAAAAATGAGGATTTGAAATGATTGTTTTAAAGAGGGGTATTTGAGTTACTACACTATTTGTTAACTCTTATTTAGATCACCATCTTCATTTTTATGGTTTTGAAAATGCTATATCCAGTCACTTTGCTCCCCGTGCACTCAGTCAGTCCCCTGTCAGTGTTTCACCTGCTAATGAAACTTCTGCACCTCGCATCAGGTTTGTTGTTTATTGTTTTGTATTCTACTTTTGTATATTAATGAAAAATGGTTGTGCGGAATCATGACTTGTTGGCTGAGACGTGTACGGGATTGTACTGCGTGATTGTTAGGAGGGTTTGATGAGGGCCTGAGAGAGATCCCAAGATTACTCAAAAATTCATGAATGACTTCTAAAACCTCTTCAGGTGTGTTTTTGGTGAGGAAACAACATTATAACATGGTAGAACGCTCAAGTAGATTTACCATAATAACCCCTCCTTCAAATGCATACAGATGATTTTTGTGTAGTGTAGTTCCTGTGGTAAATGTGGAAAATATTAATAGTTTGACATCACTCCAGTAGCCAGGCCACCGCCACCTAGGGCCTCACCTCAGTTTCACTTCTCTCCAGCGACTAGGTCAGGAATCAGAATACACTAGACGGTTTGCAAGAACTTTGGAAGTTGTAGACCGTGCACTGGCCAATCAGCGAAGAACTGTGAAGTCATGACGTCAAACTCAAACGTCCTGTCTAGGGTCCCTTTGGTGGTACAACACAACAGTAAACAAAGCGGTCAAGATGGATGTAGATGAAGTCATACATTCTGTGTTGGCAACAATTCCCAAGATCGAGGATTTAAAACCAGAACAAAGACAATGTTTGGTGAATTTTATCAAGAGGAAACACGTTATTGCCCATCTTCCTACGGGATTTATCGCATTACATACATCACAACCAAATAGCAGCGACTGGTTAAATAAAAAAAAGTACCCGTCTACGGTAGAGCAAATGAATCCTAATGCTCTGAGGTCAGACGGTTTCCATGAAGTGAAACCAGCTGATGAATCAGGCTATCACTCCAGTGGTAAAATTGTAAAGAAGAAAGAAAAATAAATAAACAGAAAGTATGTCAGTTTACACTAAAGGAGCAGATTTTTAAAACAGTTAAAACATTCTTTAAAAAATGTGTTGTGACATATTTTCATTAGTCAAATAATAAACCCTTCTTTACTTTGTGACAACAGGGTAAACATTATGAAATTACTCTGATCTTTCTGTATAACCATTTAGTAAAATTCTACACTTCAGCAACATGGTTAAAGTAAGAAAAAATGGATTTTTATGGTTAAATCTTTCAAATATTTCAAATAAAACATCAAACCTACCTTCTATATTTTTTTAGATTTGTCAAAACTGCCAATCACTCTTACATTTGTTAATATTACTCACATGTGCTGAAGTGGCTGTCCATCAAGAAAATGCTCTTAAATCACTGTAATCTGCAAAGCTCGGTCGCTAAGGCAAATCTCTCTTATAAAGCAACATGAATTAAATGTGCATCGTGTAACTTTTCTTGTAGAGGGTCCATCACCTGCTTGTTTCTCTGCCTGGAATGTTCCACAGTGTGACATTAAACAGCTCTACCTCACATTTATTCAATTACAGGTGGTTTTATAGCTCAAAAATACGTACAAAAACATGCATTCTGACTGTGAGTGGGGTCGCCTCTCCACAGATCTGACCTGTAACTTGGCCTAGTTTAGTCTCCATGAAGATAAAAATATTTAACACCATACTGTGAATCATTCCAGACAAATAATAAAAGCAGTAATGCAGCTTTAAGCGTTCAGGACCACAAACATATGAAAAAAAGTGTCTGTACATGCTTGGACTGACCTTTTACACTGCAGAAGTCAAAACTATGCAGAGGGGGCGTTTAGTTCTCCAGGCTAGACTCAGTGTGGGCTCCTGTGTCGGCTGTGGATCCATCATCTGGAACACTGCAGGTGAACTGACATTTAAATCAGGGCCGGAGAAAAATGCAGACACATGGTCCAATTTGAAGGACTTATGATGCGTTCCAGGCAATTGGTAACTTGGAAATTACCAACCCTCGACTTGTAAAAATGCCCTGGAACGCTGCTTGAACTTGTAATCCTTATTTGCAAACTGGGAAGTGGTCAAAGGACTCTCACTTCACAGGAGTTAAACTGTGAGCGAGACATGCATATTAAAGGTCTGACATTACAAGAACTTGACACTTGTGAGCTTTAAGACATGATATAACGCTGTTACCTCTTCAGAATCATACCTGGAGTTGAGTTTTGTTTCATTCACACATGTCTGAATCATATTTTATCATTAGTTTGTACATCTCCAAAGCTCAAAATGCTCTGATCCACCCTGTGATGTCATGAAGCGGTAGTTTTCACATTAACCGTGCTTTCTGTTGAATGTTGGAAGTTCTCCCGACATCTGTTGTAAATGCGTTCCATTGCAACAGTTGGGGAAAATTAGCCAGGCTGGTGTCACCTAGTGCCTCTGCTCAATTTAATTTCTCTTCAGCGACTAGGTCAGGAATCGGAATTCACTAAACAATTTGCAAGAACCCTGGAAGTTGTAGACCGCGTGCAATCAGAGAAGAGCCGTGAAGCCGTGTCTGGGTCCCTTCTGTGGTGCAGCACAACAGTAAACAAAGCGGTTGAGATTGATGTAGACGAAGACAGACATTCTGTGTTGGCAACGATTTCCGAGATCGAGGATTTAAAGCCGGAACAAAGAGAATGTTTGGTGAATTTTGTCAAGGGGGAAGACATTATTGCCCTTCTTCCTACGGGATTTGGAGCATTACATACATCACGATCAAACAGCAGCGACTGGTTAAATTAAAGAAAAGTACCCACCTACCGTCGAGCGAACAAATCCAAATGGTCAAACGCTAGGTCAGACAGTGAAACCAGCTGATGAATCAGGCTAGGGGAAAATATGGATACCCGAGAAAGTTTAATGTTTATTTTGTTCGCTTATTAATACCATATACAGTTTGTAGAGCAAGATTTGGCTACATATAACGCAGTAGGGCTCCAATCTGAATCTCAAAAAACTCAACCCTCTTTGACTGAACCCTGAGGTAGATAACGTCAGGTATCACGTAGCCTGATTCCTCAGCCGGTTTCACTTCGTACAAACCGTCTGACCTCGCAGCATTAGGATTCGTTCGCTCCACAGTAGGCGGATATTTTTTTTTATTTAACCAATCGCTGCTATTTGGTCGTGACATATGTAATGCGCCACTCACGGGGCTAACTGGTATATTAAGCTTTTCCCAAATCCCGTAGGAAGAAGGGCAATAACGTCTTTCCCCTTGATAAAATTCACCAAACATTCTCTTTGTTCTGGCTTTAAATCCTTGATCTCGGGAATCGTTGCCAACACAGAATATATGGCTCTTCGCTGATTGGCTGGTGCCCAAACTCGCACTTCTGGGGTTTTGGGAACCGTCTAGTGTATTCCGATTCCTGACCTAGTCGCTGGAGAGAAATGAAATTGAGCGGAGGCACTAGGTATAGGTTGGTTAGGTATCACTAGATTCTGCTAATAAATAGAGTCTGGTGTTTGATTGTTCAGAAAAGAAAAACTGTCTGCTCGCGTCATATTTGAGTATCTTATCTGTCTACTGTCAAATTATGTGAAAAAAGTGTAAATGTCACTTCAAAGTTTTTAGAGGACACTTTCTGTACACATACACAACTTGATGAAAAAACTATTCTCTCCGTTTACTGTGTGCTCTGACATTTTTTGCTGTGACGTAAATCCAACCGACTCAATCTGCACCAAACTAGCCCGAGTTTGTGTTTCGGAATCCCAATCTGATTGTCCGTTCCACTGCACTTTCTTGAGATGGAGGTCGGTTTTCCCAGAGTCCCAAGCAGAGAAGAATGCGGCATATGAACTACTGTACATTTTACCTTTTGTTCAGTAGAGATTTGCAGTTCCAGGACAGAAAGTATCCAAATGATTCTTGTGATGCTGTATTGTTTACATATGAGTCAATTCAGCTGGAACGCTCTGACGTACTTAAAGTTACAGCACTAGTTTCCAGAAGTGACGCATACACTTTATAATGTTGGTAATAATTTTAGATAGCAGAACAAAATTGAATCACGTCAACTGGACAAGAGTATAAATACATTTCTCCACATCTTTTTTTAGTTCAGATCTTGTTTACTGAGGATTACACAGACATTTTTTCAAACATTAAATAGACGTGTGGCTGATTTAAAGGTGTACTGCGCAACTTTTCAGGTGTAGGGTCCGCCACTTGCTTGTTTCCATTGGAGATGTTATTGCTTTGCCTAGAATGTTCCATGGTATGATTTTAAACATTTCAATCTAGCATTTATTCATTCCGGGTGTTGCTACTGCTCAAAAATGCAATAATTCTTTCTGAATAGGGGCGACTCTCCACAGATCTGAACTGTAACGTAGCTTAGTGCTGTAACCTGCTTGTCTCCCTCATGATAGATACATATAATCTATTCTGTGGAACATTCTAGACAAAGCAAAAACATTTCCATGGAGATATCAGGTCCTCTAGAAATGTTACGCAGTGCATCTTTACATTTTCTCATGAATTTGAAAATGTGTTTTGCCCCAGTAAAGATATTACATTGCATAAGCAGCAGTTTAAAATAAGTCTGCTGCGTACAGTGTGAATAAAGTATTTCTAGTAGTAGAAAGTATTTTTATTGTATCGTGAAAAGCGCTTATAAACTCGTCACAGTGAATAATGACTGAATGCTCTGAATATTTGAGCTAAGAGAAGAATAACTTACCCTCAAGCTGTTTAAAATCAACTACTTTTTGATGTTTTAAAACAAGAAAAAATAGGTACATCGCTTTTAAGTCGTTCTATCTTAATTATTGTCACGCAAGTATCATTTTGTTTTGAGTAAAATAACTTGATTTTCAGATATAAATCCATAGTGGCCTGTCTAGTCTGGAGTATGCAAAACTGTGCCACAAAGTTCCAACATTACTACTGATGTGATTAAGGATGACAGTAGCCCTTTTGCCCAATATACACAAAGTAATTCAAAGTGCTTTACAGAATGAGAAGGACATTAAAATCACAAAAATTTGCATAAAAAAGAGAAGAGTGCAGAATAAAAACCCAGCTAAACAGAAGCGTTTTGAGTCAAAGTTGAGGCCTGTCTCAAATGTTCAGGGTTTTAGCTGCAGAAAACTGAAACACCGACACCCCATGTTTAGTCCTGTTATTGAGGTTTTGTGTCTATGTCACAAAACCACGTGACCTGGTGTTTATGCCGCCATACTGGAGGTCAAACTATCCATCTGGACCGGTGTGTAGTATTTGGGTGTGTGATAAAATTTGAACTGAATATTAACGGTTTTATACGGAAGCCGAGAGGGGTCACAACAAACGCAAACGCCGCGACAAATACAAATGCGACAACACAACAAAAAGCCACAACAAACCAAAAAAAAGCCACAATGGAAATGACCGCGGGACTCTATTTTAATGCAAACGCCGCAACAAATACAAATGCCACAACACAAATGCAAATGCAGCAACACATTAAAGCCACAACACATTAAAAAGCCACAACGGAAGTGACAGCGGGACTCTATTTTCCGACGGACTGATCAAGCGGCAAGTGAAGAAGAAAAACTACAACGTGAAACAAATGATGAGAAAACAATATATTTTTTTTAACTTACGTTTCCAACTTCTCCGTTCCTTTACTTTTCACGTTGTAGTTCTTCTTCTTCACTTGCCGCTTGATCGGTCCGTAGGAAAATAGAGTCCCGCGGTCATTTCCGTTGTGGCTTTTTAAAATGTTGTGGCTTTTTAATGTGTTGCGGCATTTGCGTTTGTGTTGTGGCGTTTGTATTTGTTGCGGGGTTTGCATTAAAATAGAGTCCCACGGTCATTTCCATTGTGGCTTTTTTTGTTGCGTTGTCGCATTTGTATTTGTTGCGGCGTTTGCGTTTGTTGTGACCCCTGTCGGCTTCCGTAGTTTTGACCTGTGTTGCTACTGGATGTTCTGGCCGGTGTCAATCTGCTAAAGAAGGAGGCCAATGTATCTTTCTACCGGATCCCGACTGATAAAGATCACAGACGGAGGTAGATAGCGGACATAAAAAGAGAGGGATGGGAGCCCAACTGAGTACAATCGTCTGTGCAGTCAACATTTTATTTCTGGTGAGAGACCACGTCCACACAAACGAAGAAGGGATTTACAGTAAATTACATGATATACACCAAAAGTATTTTTCTCGCAGGTGTACCGGCAAGGAACCCCCCCCCCCCCCCCCCCCCGACCCTCTATTCCCACCGTCCCGGGTCGCTCCGGCTTTAATTTTGACCCCAATTCTACTTCCCCTGGCTGTTATCAGGAACAGATGTGATGTTTAGTGATCAACAAAGATCTCACGTATCCCGCTACAAAATATTTATAAGCTTCTAACCCCTGTGTAGCTTTTCAGTTCTTAGTTGGTGTAGGATGATGTCGAATGAATTAAGAAGTTGTAAGTACCTGGATACTAAAGGTTGGGCACAGAGCGAGCGTTGATTAGCCTGACAAAGCGTTCTATCGGAATTAGATCGGGATCTGTTCCACAACCCAGGACTTTAGAGTTATACCTTTCTAATGACGCTGATCTAACGAGATGGAAATTTTGGTTTCGTTTACGTTGTTTAAAGTAGCCATGATTATATTGAAATAAACTGAATAATCTCAGTCTTGACCTTCACCAAACATTTACGTTACACGCAAATCCTTAATAGACCTGGTTTAGTCCTAGTTTAGTCCTGGTTTAGTCCTAGTTTAGCCCTGATTTAGCCCTGGTTTAGTCCTGGTTTAGCCCTGGTTTAGTCCTCGTTTAGTCCTGGTTTAGCCCTGGTTTAGTCCTGGTTTAGTCCTGGTTTAATCCTGGTTTAGACCTGGTTTAGTCCTGGTTTAATCCTGGTTTAGACCTGGTTTAGTCCTGGTTTAGTCCTGGTTTAATCCTGGTTTAGACCTGGTTTGGTCCTGGTTTAATCCTGGTTTAGTCCTGGTTTAGACCTGGTTTAGACCTGGTTTAGTTCTGGTTTAGCCCTGGTTTAGTCCTGGTTTAGTCCTGGTTTAGCCCTGATTTAGCCCTGGTTTAGCCCTGGTTTAGTCCTGGTTTAGTTCTGGTTTAGCCCTGGTTTAGTCCTGGTTTAGTCCTGGTTTAGCCCTGATTTAGTTCTGGTTTAGCCCTGGTTTAGTCCTGGTTTAGTCCTGGTTTAGCCCTCATGTTTAGTCCTGGTTTAGTCCTGGTTTAATCCTGGTTTAGACCTGGTTTGGTCCTGGTTTAATCCTGGTTTAGTCCTGGTTTAGACCTGGTTTAGACCTGATATAGTCCTGGTTTAGTTCTGGTTTAGCCCTGGTTTAGTCCTGGTTTTAGTCCTGGTTTAGCCCTGGTTTAGTCCTGGTTTAATTCTGGTTCATCCTGTGTTTAGTCCTGACTCTGGGCACCAGCAGGAGGCCGGTCCCTGAGGTCTCCGAGGTGCGAGATGGTCCATATGTCAGGCCTCTCGATTCTACATATTTACTTCATCCATAACGGGTTTAAAGTCTTTCAAACAGACAACTTTTGCGGTTTCTAGCCTCACTTTTCCACGACTTGTGACATGTTTAATTCCGAGCCTACATCAATTATGCAAATTCTGGGGTCTTTTTTTGCGTTGCGTCTAAGTCTTTCCAGGCCCTGAATAAGCAGCTGATGAGCGTTTCTGCCGTCGGTAAATACTCCTCCATCTTGTGCAGCGGCTAATGGTGCTAATGATGATGATGATACATGCTAATTGCTGTTTGATATTCACAATCGTTTCTCTTTTTAGCTGTAATTAACATTTTAGCTATAGCGTCATTACAGGGAAGCGCATCTCAAGAGCATTTTTGTCGTCTATATGAAGTTGGTGTGGTGGCCTACGTGTGGTCCTTGTTAGCTTGTGTGTAGCATCAGGTGCTAGCTGTGGTTAAAGGTTCAATGTTATAAATGGATTTACCTTGTACTATTGACTTTATTCCAGAAGTTGCTGCAGGTGCCTCCTTTATCTGTCCGGTTGTGTTATTTTGTATAGAGCTAACCCGGAAGTGTGTTTTAGCAGCAGTCAGAAGTAAACGTCGGTGGAATCAGGTGTAGAGCTTCACATAATGATGTCTCAGAAATGCTTTTGCTTAAAATGTGTCACTAGAAAAAAGAGCTGCTAATATTTGCTGCGTTTGGAGTAAAAGCAGTGGTACGGCTACTGTCAATACGGCTAAAATTATTCATGTTAAGTTAAAGGGACGCTTCATTGTCCCTTTAGGACAGGGGTCTCCAAGCCTGATTCATCAGCTGGTTTCACTTCATGGAAACTGTCTGACCTCGCAGCATTAGGATTTGTTCGCTCGTCGGTAGGTGCGTACTTTTTTTAATTTAACCAATCGCTGCTAGTTTGTGACGTATGTAATGTGCCACTAACGGGGCTCTTAAGCTTTTCCCAAATTCTGTAGGAAGAAGTGCAATCGTGTCTTTCCCCTTGATAAAATTCACCAAATATTCTCTTTGCTCCAGCTTTAAATCCTCGATCTCCGGAATCGTTGTCAACACAGAATATATGGCCATGTCAACCTGTTTGTTTACTGTTGTTCTGTACCACACAGCTCTTCACTGATTGGCTGGTGCACGGTCTACAACTTCCAGGGTTCTTGCAAACCATCTAGTGTATTCCAATTCCTGACCTAGTTGCTGGAGAGAAATAAAGTTGAGCGGAGGCGCTAGGTGGTGCCAGTCTGGCTAGGGGTCTCCAAACTGTAGCTCTCCACCCCCTTTCCAAGCAGCTCGCCAAGGGATTTCTGAATTCTATGTATTGCGTATTTTATTCATTACCATTGTAAATGTATCATTTTGAAGCCTAACTTTGTGCACCGATAAATGGACAATGGTTTATGTTTTATGAGACTCTAACTGCTCCCCATCTAAGGCTGTGGTTTTTATATTTACTCAGTTTCTTTGCACCTGCAGAAATTTGTAGCTCTCTGGCATTTTTGTTTCATAAAGGTAGCTCACTGCAGAAAAACAATTGGAGACCCCTGACTTAGTGGGCGACATAGTGCTGCATCCGGGGACCAATCTCCAGATCTTGCGTTAGTCTTGGTCAGGACGACCTTAGCTGGAGGATTTGACCTATGGAGCACATTTTGGGTTAAAGGGGAAACCAGAGTGCCTTGAGAAAACCCACCCAGACTCCAGGACATACATGTAAAACTCTCCACAAAAAGTCAAACCAGGATCCTTCGTACTGTGAAGCGTGAGAACTATCCATCATGCCACCAATTTATTTGTGTTTACGTTAATTTTATTTGTTCTGCTCATGAAAATGCAAATATCTTATACAAGTTGTACATAAATCAGAAGTCTTTTTAAAGATTGGAAAGGAGCAGATATGAAGGAAAAAAAAAAAAGTTTGTCTGCCCAAATATTTAACATTTAAACTATGTTATGGTCTTGCTATTTCCTCATGCCATCCATGTTTATAATTATAAATGAGTCATCCAGACCTTCCAGTTATTATTGTTGAAAATAATTATATTCATACAATACTTTAAGTCATAAAAATATTCGACATCCTTTTGCGTTTTAGCGATTTTCCGTCCATGCCGCTGGGTTACAGGAGGATTTAAGACAGGCTAACGGGAAGAGCTCGATTGGATTGGATTGGCTGTGAACTTTGTATGTTTTAGGAAGGACTGAAGTGCCCTTAAGGAAACCCACACAGATGCTGAAAAACCCGTACTACTTTGGATGCAAAGAGGCGCGCATGCTAACGGCTAACCATTGTACCCCAGGTTATCTAATGCATTTCTAATTTCGCTCGCCGCAAATATCCATCACAGAATTAGCATGAACCGTCTACTGCTTTAGGGACTTGATGTACCGACCTTTACTAAATTGACAAACCAAAATAGCATCTCTAGCCTGATAGCTGTTCTTTTAATTACGAAGCGAGCGGAACTAAATAGCTAAAGGCGCGATATAGGCTACAGTAAGATACTCAAATGTGACACCAGCTAACTTACATTCTGAATATGTTTAAAAATATATCACTGAACGCTACGAGGTCAAAAAGGAGGAGGTGGAAGAGTTCTGAGAGCCACCCACAGTGTTGGAGACTTTGGATGACCCCACAGCAATGTTCCACTGACGAACGGCAAACAAACCCAAAATAGACCAGAGCAGAACTGGTAGTCTCTCTCTGCTCAAACAACAACAGGTTTCACACATACTGTAGGGTCTGCACTAATTAACGAAGGGTTACGATTAAAGCTCTGTAGACCGTGTATTCATTTGAGATATTGGATAAAATTAAAACGAGAAAATAATATTACAAAATACTGATCTGCCTGCAATGTCTTAACTTAGATGGTCACAAATTGCAGTTCTAAATTACGCAAAATTGACTCTTGTGAGCTTTAAGTCTTGTTAAAATGTTGTTTCCTCCTCAAAAACATAGTTGTTTCGAGCTCAAAATGCCGTGTTCCACCTTGCGATGTCACGAAGTAGTAGTTTTTAAGTTAACAGCGATGAATTTTGCCTTTAGTTCAGGAAAGAAGCAGTTCCAGAATTGAAATGATCCAAATGATTCTAGAGAAGGTGTATGGAGTTTAAAAACACACTGAAGCACTTCCTGTATTACCACATGACATCACAAGGTGGTATCAGTGTTTTCCGTTTTATTATTACTATTATTTTTAATTTATTTTTTAAAATCAGTCCAATTCTGGTTTAGTCTGGGTTCAGTTATTTAATTAAAGCAGTGTTTCCCCAATTTTTTTTAATTTTTAAATTTTTTTTAATTTTTTTCTGGGGACCCATATTTTAAAAGTCACAATCCTTCGCGACCCAAGTCAATAGACATTGTTCATAAATCACAAAAAGAAAAAGGCGGATTTAACCTTTATTGAACTTTAATGAGGATATTTTATTGTTGACTGAGTGATCGTGTCTCTCTGAACTATTAGTATTACTCGGTAACTGAACCAGCAATTAAAGGTATCCATAGGTATCCTGAAGTGCACTTACCTTTGCTGATTTATCATCCTTCTTTTTGGATAACCAAGCAAGCGTTTCTCACGTTTAGCTTCATGAACACTCATTCAGGGGAAGCAGATAGGATTCGCTGACTCACTAGCTCTCGTGTGTCGAAAACTGTATATTGCAGACCTACATGCAGATCGTGACAAGGTGACCCCCCAAAAAATCTATCTCTTATGATGCACCTGAGGGTCACCACGCAGCCTTTGGGGAACAATGCTTTAAAGTCCTAGTTTAGAAGTGGTTTAGTTCTTGTTTAGTGTGTTTTTAGTTTTCATTTGGTTCTTTTAAGCTGTGGTATAGACATGTTTTAGTCCATTTTTAGTCCACGTTTAGACTAAGTTAAGTTCTGGTTTAGTAGTGGTGTTTTGTTTTTTTTTTGTTTTTTTTACGTTGGTTTGGCTCTGACATGTTTTAGTCCTTTAACCATGATTTTGTGTTTTTTTTAAAGTCCTGGTTTAGTGCCTGCTTAGTGGTTCTGGCACCAGTTCAGACCAGTTTTAGTCTGTCCTGCTTTAGACCTGGTTAAGTTCTGTTTTTGTCCACATTTAATGCTATTTTAGTTCTTGTGTAGCATCGTTGACATTGTTCAGCCCTGGTTTAGTTTCCATTGCTAAACTCATTGAAACATGTTGAATCTAATTATTGTCACTTGATCTCCAACCTTGCAAAGTCACTTTTGCAATTTGCATTTTGTTAACTTTGGTAACCATCATTTTTTGATACTTTTTCCAAGGCAACACAAGACCAGCAGCTTTTAATAATGATTTTTATTTTAATTCTCAACTGTTAACATGATAATGACACTCCATTCGCTGAAGAGTCGGGTTCACGCACTTCCTCTTGAATCCTCTCTTTTTTGAAAGGACTGGATCAAGCTACTAGTCCAATCAGGTTCACTTGGTCTTCCGATAATTTATGTTATTAGGTTCTTTTTTCAGACCAAGAGTTTTGCTGTCGCTGTGGCGTGTCTGATCAGCTGATTTATACAGGTTTTGGCGCTGTCTTCATATCGGTGGAGGCAGGACGACAGCGCCATGTGCAATCAGCTGACCGGACATGTCACAGCAACATCATGTGACCACTCTGAGATAGACCGCCAGTGAGCAGTCGAAACTTTCAGATATGAAAACAAACTCTTGGTCTCAAAAAAGAACCTAATAACATGGACGAAGCTACTGTTATTATAAGATAGTATTCCAAAAATGTCCATAAATATACAAAAGCATGATACAAAACTGTACAGGACAACTTCACAAACCTGGTGTGATGTGCAGTAGCTTCATTAGCGGGACGCACACTGGTTGTGTTGTGATAGCGTTCTGAAGGGGAGTGACTTAGTGCCAGGAGCAAAGGGAGGGGAGTCTCAGAGCATGGTGATCTAAGGGCCTCTTTTCACGAGAACGCTGGCGGGTAAAGACGACAAAATATTTTATCGCAAGTGCCTTTTGTTTAGATGGTGATGGCATTTTTGAGGCTTAAAAACACAAACATCTCAAACCACCCTCCAGAGTGGAAAAGTTGAATACGCTCCGCTGTAGCGTTTCCGTCTACGCTGCCCAAGACGCAGAACTCTGGTCAGATCTGCTTATGTTGCATACATGTTTACGTCACATTCATACAGTACACAGATCTAATAAACTTACAGGAAGCATCCCAGCAAATGTACAGAATCTGCAGAGATACTATTAGTGAACAGAGAAGGATCTGCAATCACCTCTGTCAAATTCTGGATGCACCAGTTTGTCGCAGGCGAGTCAGACGGATATGGACGAGACCTGGAGAAGCAGTCGATGGTGGGACAACTTTGTAGAAGGAGTAGCTGATGAAAATGCGTGGCGTGAAAACTTCTGTATGTCTAAAGATGCCCTTGTTGCTTTAAGTACAGACATATCAATCGAATTCCACACACTTTTGCGTCACCGTATGCACGCAGATTTCCTTCCGAAAACGGTCGTCTAAATGTGGAATAAAAAGTGAAGACGCAACGCCACTTTTGCGTCTTCTGTTCAGACCGTCATCATATAAACGTAGCTTGAATATATTACGTGTTAGTTTACTCCTTATATGTGAAAATACCTCCTCTTTTTGGTAAATACTATTGTTGGATACTAACAACTTGAAAAGCACTTCTGTTAATTCTCAACCGTGAACACTATAATGACAATCCATTCTCTCAAGAGTTGGGTTCACTCACTCCCTCTTGAATCCTCTCCTGTTTGAAAAGACTGGATGAAGCTACTGTTATTATAAGTTATTATTCCAAACACGGCATTACCAGGCAGAGCACTTCAGTATGCAAAACCCTCTGGAGACTGATGGAGGGACAGGCTAAGAACGAAGTATCTCTTTAGTCGTTCATCTTTATTTCGAGCAAAAAAAAAACAGAAACAAAGTGGTACAGAGATGAACACAATCTGTACAGGTTGAATCTAAATTTGACAAATACAAATTAATGATGCTCGAAATGGATTTGGAAGAAGTAAGTCCGTTAACTAAGTATTATTATTTTATGAAGCTCTTTTAGCTTCTCATTAAATAGTGAGTTTTTTTAATAGACTTTTCCATTTATTATTATTTATTCATACACTTGGGAGTGAGAAACACAATTTTTACTCTTCATATGTTTTGTATGAAGAATTGACAATAAACTTTTTTGAATTTGATTTGAATTTGAATAATAGCTGTTCATCTACCTGGGGACCTCTTTAAATTAAATGGTTTCATATTTATTAATAGTGAATGAAATGTTTTCTTTGAAACTTGAAGGCGCATTGGGTAACTTTTCTGGTGGAGGGTCTGCCACACGCTTGTCTCCATGGAGATGTTTTTGCTTTGCCTTGAATGTTCCATGGCATGACTTTAAACACATCCATGCAGCATTTATTGATGGTGGGTGTTTCTGTAGCTCAGAAACACAATGATTTCTTCTGTGAATAGTGGTGACTTAGCCAGGCTGGCGCCACCTAGTGCGTCCGCTCAATTTCAGTTCTCTCCAGCATCTAGATCAGGAATCGGAATACACTAGACGGTTTGCAAGAACACCAGAAGTTGTAGACCGCACACCGGCCAATCAGCGAAGAGTTGTGAAGCCATGACTGGGAACAGCACAACAGTAAACAAAGCGGTCGAGATGGATGTCGACGAAGACAGACATTCTGTGTTGGCAATGATTCCCGAGATCGAGGATTTAAAGCTGGGACAAAGAGAATGTTTGGTGAATTTTATCAAGAAGAAACACATTATTGCCCTTCTTCCTCAGGGATTTGGCGCATTACATACATCACAACCAAACAGCAGCAATTGGTTAAATAAAAAAACTTACCCGCCTACTGTCAAGTGAACAAACTCTAATGCTGCGAGGTCAGACAGTTTCCATGAACTGAAATCAGCTGATGAATCAGGCTAGGGGCAACTCACCACAGATCTGAATTGCAATGTAGCATTGTGCTATATACTGTTGTCTTCATTGTGACAGATAATGTGGAACATTCTAAACAAAATAAGAACATTTCCATGGAGATAAGCAAGTGGCGGACTGTCCACTAGAAATCTTATGCAGTGCACCGTTAAAGAAATAAATGTGCTTTCTACGACATTATAATTTTATTTTTTTTTCACATCGAAAACATGTCATCCATGCACGTTTAAGTAATTTAGAGATCTCTCCCGAGCCTATTCGAACTCTCCTTATTCTGAAGATTCTGTCCAATTCTCCGACAGTTCTCCATAAATATACAAAAACATGACACAAAAATGTTCACAACAATTTCACAACTCTGATGCGATGTGCAGTAGTTTCATTAGGAGGATGCACGCTGATCGTGTTGTGCTAGCGCTCTGAAGGGGGAGTGATTTAGAGCACAGAGCAAAGAGAGGGGGGGCTCAGAGCATCAAAAACAAAAAACTGAAACTTTGAAAACATGTTAATTAGTTGAATATAGCGCTTACAAAACGACAAAAGGTAACACAGTGACCTAAATATGTTAAGCGTTGGCAATTAATACCCCGTTGAAGTAAATACCACCTCTTTAAAAGTACTCGACCTAGAGGCACAGAGAAAGTCAGGAGTTAGGACGTCTAAAGATTTTTTGGTCGAATTCAGACTTTGCTTCAATCCCCCAAACCAAATTTAATCCTGCCCCATTGTTCTGAAATCCACAACTCATTTCATTTTACCTTACCATGACACCATTTGCTTTATACTTTATATTATGGCTGTCCCCAGTGATCGTCCGTTACCGCGGTGATACTTGAGGACAGGACAATTGTAATTCTGCCTAATGCACCATACTTCTTTGTTGTGTGAATGTTCCCCTTAGGGACTCATGCAATCTCATTACCTCAGTCGGAGCAACAGAGGCAGGCTTAAGTTTGCTTCAGGTCATTTTATTACATATTGACTTTTAATCATGTGTTAAAGTTGCTTTCTTATCAAAAACATACCGTATTTTTTGGATTATAAGGGGCACTTAAAATCCTTAAATTTTCTCAAAAATCGACAGTGCGCCTTATAATCTGATGTGCTTTATGTGTTAATTCTGGTTGTGCCTTCTGACCTCGAACTGATTTTATGTGGTACACGGCGCTCAAAAATCTGTCAAAATGTTTTAGTACGACTTTGGTAAACTACGAAGCCGCACCACTTGATGGATTGTCGGAAAATTACAACTATCGTAGTCAGTCGTGTCCTTTAGTCCGACAGAAGATGAACCGCATCAGAGCACACGGAGCGAGCTGTTTTTTTCAGTGCTTATAGTTTATGCAAATTACCCATGTGGTTTTAAGTTTTGTTTCTGTAAAATGTAAACAAATGTGCGCAAAGCTGCATTAAACACATTATTACTCAATGTATATTTGAGTCTTGTTCGAAGGAAATAATAAAAAAAAATAATAATAATTTAGATTATCCACCCACATTCACATTCATAGTACACATTCACCAAGACAGGGAGGCAACGCCGAGTGAATTACGCTACAATCTGCCAATGGATCGTGGACGCCATGGCTAAGGATCAGTCTCAAGTGTCGTCCATTTGTTTCACTTAATGCGCCTTAATCTGGTGCTCCTTATGTATGAAAATAGACGAGAGAATTCAACATTACTGATATTGCACCTCATAACCCAATGCACCTTATAGTCCGAAAAATATGGTACATGGAGTTGTGTTTTGTTTCATTCAATGACGCTAAACACACCAACAAGGAAGCAAAAAGTAATCTGCTAACTTGAATACTACCGCTTCGTGACATCACAACGTGGAACCGATCATTTTGAGCTTTGGAGGTGTACACAAACAAATAATTAATAATTAAAATTCTCAAACACATGGGAATGCAACAAAACACAACTCCAGGTATGTTTTTGAGGAGGTAACCACATTCTAACATGGCTTAAAGCTCACATTTCGTGAACCTTAAGTAATATTTTTTGGTGAATTTCAATTCAGCATTTTCAATTCAATGTATTTTTGTAGAGCCCGAAATCACAGCAGCAGTCTCCTCACAGGGCCTCCCAAACTGTTGATTTGACTAACAGAAGGAACGGAAATCTAACAGTGAAACAGCTGTTGCTCAATAGCCAACCAACAGGAGACTATCAAATGGATAACGGCCCACACTCCACTTACTAAAAAACATGTTTTCTTCACAGCTGTATTCACACTTTTACACCCCGTGTCAAAAATGGAAATAAACTCAAGACTGGTCCCAGAACTCCACCTTGTTCAGACCAGGAAGTAGGACTAGGACAGGACCAAACCAAGTCTACATCAGGACCAAGCTGAGATCAGATCAAGGTGTGTGAATGTAATGAATGAACTCATATGAATGAGTGTCTGTTCATAAGATTAGCTGTGCTGATTTGCCTTTTCAAACGTGTTTCACTCTCCCTTTTTGCCAGCAGAGGGTGCCTCAAATAACTGGGTTTCACAACAGTCTATAGGCCAGTGTTATTTAATACAGATGTGGGCAGCTAAAATTCATATTTTAATAATGGAGATTCATATTGTAATTTAATGAGTTCTGTGGTCCAGTCACTAATAGAAATGATCAGATTAAGCATTTGTGAAATTTCCTTTTGGATGTTGCAGTACAATGCATATGGGTATACAACACTTCACTACAAACTGAATTACTGATGTTGTTATTATTCTGTATTTTTGCTGCCTAAAAATGAATTTACTTTGGGATATTAAGTTATCTATCTGTCTATCTGTTTATGTAATCAACAGGGAAAACTGTCTCTTCATCTGAGAGTAGACGTTTCATCTACAATCTGAAAATCTCCAATACAAGTGTTCTCTATGAAAATATGAATATGCTTGTTTTTACGTCTACAGTTTACTGTATCTAAACAAGCTGCACATAAAAAAAGCAGTCTGACTCTCATCGAGCCTCAAATAAACACAATTATGATGTGTGTAAAATCCCTCAGTCATCCAGGTAGAATTCATGGCAAAAGGAGAAATTCAATCTGTTAACTGGACAAAAGTTTATTTTGGTTCAATATGTTTCGCAGCTCATCCAAGCTACTTCTTCAGTTCTGGTCAGAATCCCGGTGGACACTGCCTTATATCTGCCTAAAGGGAGGAGCTAACTACAATGAAACTACTCTGAAACTAACAGAAACTGTAAAAACAAGTAGGTGTGTTAGTTTCAGAGAAGTTTCATTGTAGTTAGCTCCTTCCTTTAACCAGATATAAGGCAGTGTCCACCAGCATTTTGAAGAAGCTTGGATGAGCTGCGAAACATATTGAACCAAAATAAACTTTTGTCCAGTTAACAGATTGAATTTCTCCTTTTGCCATACAATTATGATCAGAAATGAGACGAAATCACACCGACACACACACACACACACACACACACACACCACTTTCTTTCTAGGCAATGTGGGTGAAGTATCTTGTCTAAGGACACAATTACAGTTTTTGCACTGGTTCCCCCATGTGGCCTCTGATTTTCTCAGTGGTCTCCCATCCAAGTACTAACCAGGCCCGACCCTGCTGAGCTTCTGAGATCTGATGGGACCAGTCTTTGACAAGCTGGTGTGGCCAAAAAAAAAAAAAAAGGTTTTCAGCTTCCAGTCTTGTTTTGAAATGTTTATTTCTTTGGAAACCTCACTTTGAAACCACTGTTATTATTGTGAGTAATAATGTCTGTTGCTTTTATTGGACTGGACAGTGAGCGATGTGAAATGGGGATTACGAGTGTGGAAATGCCATTGTAAACATCCAGAGCATAACTTCTTTTTTAGCTTCTCCTTTGTTTTTGCTGTTATAGTGCTTTTTATTTCCTTGTGTTTGTTTGTCTATTATTCGTCATCCTCTGCCCCATTAGTGCGTGAAGTGTCCCCAAATTCACCCCATCCTTCCTTTCTCCTTATTTCTCATTTGCTGGTATGTGACTCCAGAGGGCCGTGGAGGTAGCATCCAGGGCCATTGGCTAACTGGATCCAGAGGCGCTCAGAGGCCTCTTAGCGCTTGTGTTAGCGCGTAATAACGGCCTGCGAGGGAGGGACTCTAGATACCATAAACTATGTCTAATTGGTCTCAAGGAGAGCCAAAAAACCAGAAAGATGCACAAACGGAGCCACTGTAGCTGGATGGCATCGGAGACATGAAAACTACAAGTGGAGTTCACCTAGCTGTTATTTAATGTGCTTTTAATGACACAGCAAGCAACTTTTGATGGCAGCATTTGACCCCATTAATCTCAGATGTTCTAAAACTTTTCAGCAAGCTTTCAGTTCAAGTCTGTGAAAACATGGCTGGTAGCTTTCTGTGCAAAAAAAGCAAGGTGAAGGCAGAGTTTAAACATGCATTGTTTAGCTTTTTGGTGGATTGTCTGTCAAATGCTTTTCTCCAAATACTGGCATTGCTTTGTCTCAAATGTTTCACAGTACAGTATTAAACCTTTCTATCTTCATGGAGACCAAACCAGACCAAGTTACAGGTCTCTTTAGGTATTTTGAGCTATAAAACTACTTGTAATAAAATAAATAAATACATAAATAAAAATATGGTAGAGCTGTTTAATGTCATACTATGTAATATTCCAGGCAGAGTAATGACACATCCATAAAAACAAGCAGGTGATGGACCCCCAACAAAAAAAGTTACACAACCTTTAAAATCCCTTTCATGTCTAAATGTCTAATTTCCCCTCTCTAAGCACCAGGCAGGGTGGCGCCAACTAGTGCCTCTGCTCAATTTCATTTCTCTCCAGCGACTAGGTCAGGAAGAAGAATACACTAGACGGTTTGCAAGAACCCTTGAAGTTGTAGACCGAGCACTGGCCAATCAGCGAAGAACTGTGAAGCCATGAAGTCAAACTCAAGCTCCTGTCTGGGTCCCTTTTGTGGAACAACACAACAGTAAACAAAGCGGTCGAGATGGATGTAGATGAAGCCATACATTCGGTGTTGGCAATGATTCCCGAGATTGAGTATTTAAAGCTGGAACAAAGAGAATGTTTGGTGAATTTTATCAAGGGGAAAAACATTATTGCCCTTCTTCCTGTGGGATTTGGCGCATTACATACGTCATGACCAAACAGGAGCGATTGGTTAAATAAAAAAAGTACCCGCCTACTGTCGAGCGAACAAATCCTAATGCTGCGAGATCAGACAGTTTCCACGAAGTGAAACCGGCTGATGAATCATGCTACCAGGCAGCCAGGAAGCTAGGAATCTGCGTCTCCCTAAAAAAGAACTTTGGATTTTCCTTTTATTTCATTATGATTTAATTTAGAAGACTGAGGGTGAGAACATCATTTCAATTTTTCTTATGTTCATACGGAAATTTGACAATCAACTTTTTGAATTGAATTGAATAAGTAAATGTTAGGGATGGGCGATATGCCAAGAAATTCGTATTATGATTTCTTGTAAATCTAGAATCTTCATAATGACTTGAAGAGATACCAAAGTCGTTGCAACCTAGAGAGGGTCACACAGACTCAGAGAAAAGTATTAAGCTTTATAGATGAGTTAGAGGAGAAGATGAGGAGTGAGAAGATTAGTGTTGTTATCTTATCACAAACATACCTGGAGTTGTGTTTTTCTTTCGAGTAACCCTTTATGATTAATCTGTCTGCATCTCCAAAGCTCAAAATGCTCTGTTCCATCTTGTAATGTCATAGTGGTCGTTTTCAAGTTAGCGTCTACCTTTTACCTTTTGTTCGGTAGGGATTTCAATTCCAAGGCTGACATAATTCAAATGATTCCAGTGAAGGTGTAAAAACACAGTAAGAATTGCTGTTTTTTAAGAGATTTTTGAGCCATAGTTGAATAAAAGCAAGACAGATTAGTTTAATATCATAACCAAAGCATTAACATCCCCATGGAGATAAACTGGTTGCAGACCTTATCCAGAAAAGTTATAAAGTGCTCTTGTCTTCTCCAAATCAGTCCACTGTTTTTAAGCCTGTTCTGCTGCTGTGCTCAGTGTTTTGTTGCACAGATTTGAGCCGGGCCTCCCCCTGCGTTTACACTGTTGCTCTGATACCGTTTGTCCGGACATCATGGCCACAGGCTGGACTCACTGTCAACCCCACCCAGCGGTCAGCAGGGCCCACGGACTCTCTGCAGGGCCTCTCCAGGGTCTCTCTTCTCTCTTCAAACACATGTCCACTGTCCACTGGAGCTAAACTCGGCTGTGGGTCAGTCAGGCTGCTCAGGTGCGGAGGCGTGGGGAGTCTGGGCTTTCACTGAACCAGCACAGACACCGACTTACACTGTGAATAGGAGCAGATCTGTCACAATAACACAATTTGAAGTGTGATATATTGCTGAACAAATTATAGACAATAATGGAATAACCCTAAAGTAGAATTATCCCCCAAAAAACTATTCAATATGTATAAAAACACAATGCGCACATACTTATTTAAAATTCATAGGGTTTGATTATACAAATATTCCACAGCAGATGGATATACAATAAAAATAACAGTAAAGCATTACATTTTCAAGTCAGTTTTAAAGTTATTTTAACAAAACATATGGAATAAGGGCTGGGTATCATTAAGAAGTTAACAATACGATACCCATACGTACATACCCCGATACATAGGCCACGATACGACACATATCTCGACACAGTACACTTTTGGTTTCGTTACGATATATTTCAAATCAATTTGACAGTTTAATAAAAAATAAAGGCTAAATAATGCATGCTGTGAGTGAAAGTGTCAAATGTGTTGCATAAACAAGTTTCTGTCCACTAAACAAGCAACAAAACTGTAGTACTATAACGAAAACATTTTGTAAAATATACCAAAAAATACTCTTGGCGATATATCGATCCAGCAGCCAGTGATATCAATACTGTATCATCACATTAAATGATACGATATATTGATATTTTTGCATACCCTTATATAGAATGCCTCTTGTTATCTTGCAACAGTCACTGGGGCTTGTCACCATGAACTTTATAATGTTTTACACTATGACATTTCACACATTCTATGGCAAAATCTGTGAGCCTGTGTCAAGTGATCAGATCTGCATTACAAACCAAACCAGGTGACAGGCAAGACACACACTTACGATTATACAAAGAGTTTGAACTCCTGAAAACAGGAACATTGGAACAAAACCCGGTCTGGAGACTCAGGAGTTTGCTAAATGACTTGATCTTTTCATCACTCCCACTCACGCATTTAACTTATATGATGTTTCCATGACATTTTCTCATCTATTATAACTCCCAGAAATACATTTTGTTCAACTCTATCAGTACATGTCTTAGCAATGGTTATTTGGACTGGATGGGAATTTTACGATTTCCAAATGACATGAGTTTTTATTTGTTTATTTTTTATTCAGTGATAATTTTACAGGCACATGTCCATGCTTACAGGCTTAACTGGTCAAAACATACAATAAAACCAACACGGTTTTAAAATGTGACTTGTTACTGCACTTCTGCACTAGGTAGCTTAAATCGACAGGACCCTTATTTATTTTTCAGGGAGTTGGCAACCCTAATGACGTCACTCTTGCTTAGTCCACTTCTTTTACACAGTCTATGCATAAAACAGTGCTTTTACCTGCTGTCATTTAGTAAGTAACTAAGTAAGTCTTTATTTATATCGCACTTTTCACAGACATATGTCACAAAGACGCTTTACAGAACATTTTTTATAGATTCATTATTCTTTTTCTCCACACCCGGTGGTGGTCAGCTACTATTGTAGTCACAGCTGCCCTGGGGCTTACTGACAGAAGCGCGGTTGCCATGCCAGTCACCACCATCACTCACGCACTCTCCATACTCTTCATACTAGGCAATGTGGGTGGAATGTCTTGCCTAAGGACACAATGACAGTTTTGTGACTGGCACTCCACTGTGGCACCTGATTTTCCCATTGGTCTCCCATCCAAGTACTAACCAGGCCGGGCCTCGCTTAGCTGAACGGGATCAGGCTTTGACAAACCAGTATGGCCAGTATTTAGTCGTGTTGCGTTCAGTTAGACACCTGTCGCTAAACGCCGTTGTTTTTCCCACTCTTGCAATGCATCGTGGTCAATATTGACCGGTCTAGTGTCCATCGGTGCCCACTACTTTTCAAGGTGCACATTGGGAGATTTTGAGTGCAGTGGACATTTGGACACCCCTAAAAACGCCCCAAGTCGGGAATAGTGTGGACATTCGGACACTTTGCTTGTTGTCTTGAGTCTGGGTGGTTAGGTTCTTTTAGGTGAGGTTAAGTTGCTTTATTTGTATCCGGAGATAAATTAGTTTAACAGTTTGAGCGGCTGGTCCCACGCTTCACATTTCATTCATTCACGTTATAGACTAAAGATACACGCAAATAATCCTCCTGCTAGCTACTCCTGCTCGTCTCAATGCTTTATATAATGTTCAGTCCCACACGCAACTTTAAAGCTTTGAGCCAGTGCTGATAAGAGAGAGCCACTTTGTATTGTGAAGTGAACAGAGGCTTCACTCTCACCCAACCGCCTTTGTGAAAAAGACACCCGCCGCAGAGTTAGTTGAAATTCCACTCAGTAAAACCCAGATTTAAAACCATTTTCTATGCTAATTAAACTGTCTGAAAGCTAGTGATCAGTTATTATTGCATTTGAGTCGGTTTTTCATGATTTCTTAAACTATTAAAATATAATAAAGGGAAGTCTAGAGTGCTTGAAACATGGTGAATAAAAGAGAATTATGGATGACTCGAAGCGACGCAGTAACAATCAAAGACATAGGAAATGAGCAGTTCAAAAGCAGATATCTTTGTTCCAAGCGGCTGGTGTCGAGGTGCGTTCAGGTGACGTTTCTGCGGTAGAACTTTTATATTCTGGGACTTTTAAGAACCAATGGACTGTAAACCTTTAGTAATTGAAATGTGCATCAAGTGAGAGAAGGTAGCGACTGACCTGAGGAGGAAAAAACGAAAACCTGTGTTGTATTCAAATCAGGCTCCAGGAGAAAGAAACACAGTGGAAAAAAACAAAAAACAAACATTAGCTGGGGCTCATCTGTAGATATAAGCTTCAGAGGAGACCGCATGACATCACAAGGTGGAGCAGAGCATTTAGATCTTTGGAGATGTAGACGGACTATTAATAAAGAATTACTCAAACTTGAATGAATGAAACAAAACACAACTTTGGGCATGTTTTTGATGAAGTAACAATTGTAATATGACTTCGAGCTCACAAGAGTCCATTTTGCGTAATATAAAACCTTTAATACTGATACTGGTCCCAAAGACGTGGAGAAAACAGAGAGGAGATTGAGCATTTGCAGTGACTTCATGCAGGTATTAAAGAAGCACTCACCCATTCACACACCCACACATTCACACACCAGTTTACGCAGACACTAGGGGCAATTTGGGTTAAGTGTCTTGCCCAGGGACACAGTGACAGCATACATCTGTGGGAGCTGGATTTGTACCACCAACCTTCTGGTTTAGCCTGATTCACCCGACAGTTTCACTTTGTGGAAACCGTCTGACCTCGCAGAATTAGGATTCGTTTACTTGACGGTAGGCGAGTACTTTTTTTTACTTTACCAATCGCTGCTATTTGGTCGTCCCATATGTAATCCGCCAAATCCTGTAGGAAGAAGGCCAATAACGTCTTTCCCCTTGATAAAATTCACCAAATATTCTCTTTGTTCCAGCTTTAAATCTTCAATCTCGGGAATCATTGTCAACACAGAATGTATGTCTTCGTCTACATCCATCCTGACCGCTTTGTTTACTGTTGTGCTGTACCACAAAAGAGACCCAGAGGCGCTTGAGTTTGACGTCATGGCTTCACAGCTCTTCACTGATTGGTTTCCGGGGTTCTTGCAAATTGTAGTCCGATTCCTGACCTAGTCACTGGAGAGAAATAAAATTGAGCGGAGGTACTATGGTGCCAGCCTGGCTAAACACTCTTACTGTCTGAGCTGCTCTTGCCCCAAGTGCAAAGAAAACACACACACTATAAATACTGAAGCCAAAAATAAACTGTTCCCTCTGACATATATTGAATGATAATGATATGTATATGTAATTCCAATGACAAGAAGCACAACATGTCCCCTTTTGGTGAGCACAAAAAGAACACAATAGACCAAAAACAGGCAATTTGTCGAAGCTTTCCGGGCCACACGCTTGCCACAACAGCTGCATTTGATCAAAGGCAGCGGCAGTGAAATCCAAAGTCTATTGTCACTTTTAATTTGAGTCTTGGGCTAATCTCTACAGCAGTTCTGTGAGCGCCTGATGTAGCGAGCAGTGGGGCGGAGGTGGGCGCTGTGAATATCTGCATATGTGTTTTTGCCAGGTCCAAACAATATTGCAAAAGCAGCGTGTGTTTCGGGCTCTCAGTCAAAAAAAGCAACTCACAAAAGCTCCACACTGAGAAAACATTACATCTGTTTGAATGGAAAAGCTGGAAAACATACAGAGACTTTCTTTGCTTGTTGTTCGTGAACGACACTTGGGCTTTCATTTACTTCAATATGTCGATGTGTATTCACTCGTCTGTTTATACTGTACTCCATTCAAAGAGATGTTACGGAAAATTGACTCTTTTGAGGTTTAAACCATGTTATAATGTTGTTACCTCCTCAAAAACAAACCTGGAGTTGTGTTTTTCATTCATTTATTATCAATACGTTTACAACATCAAAGCTCAAAATGCTCTGCTCCACCTTGTGATGTCATGTGGTGGTAGTTTTCAGCTGCCTTTTGGCTTTAGTTCAGTAAAGATTGGTGATTCTAGGGCTGAAATTGTCCAAATGATTCTACTGAAGATGTATGGAGTTTAAAACACAGTGGAGCTTTTCCTATATGTATTACATCACAAGGTGGAACAGAGTGTTTTCTGTTTGAGAGAAGAACATGTGTGAATGAAACAAAACACAACTCCTGGTATGTTTTGGATGAAGTAACAACGTTATAAAAAGATCAGAAAATAGTGGAATATGGACCCTTTAAATGACCCTGTAATCAGTAGTGTTGTAGTACTTGAGACGTTTATTTATGGTCTTGGTCTCGACTGCGTTTGGACTCAGTTTGTCTCAGTCTTGAAGGCACTTGTACTCGGTCTTGTCTCGGACTCAACCGCGTTTGGACTCGGTCTTGTCTTGGTCTTGAAGGTGCTTGGACTCGGTCTTATCTCGGTCTTGAAGGCGCTTGGACTCGGTCTTTAAGGTGCTTGAACTCGGTCTTGTCTCGGTCTTAGCTGCGTTTGAACTCGGTCTTGTCTTGGTCTTGAAGGCGCTTGGACTCAGTCTTATCTCGGTCTTGAAGGCGCTTGGACTCGGTCTTATCTCGGTCTTGAAGGCGCTTGGACTCGGTCTTTAAGGTGCTTGAACTCGGTCTTGTCTCGGACTCAGCCGCGTTTGAACTCGGTCTTGTCTTGGTCTTGAAGGCGCTTGGACTCAGTCTTATCTCGGTCTTGAAGGCGCTTGGACTCAGGTCTTATCTCGGTCTTGAAGGCGCTTGGACTCGGTCTTATCTCGGTCTTTAATGTGCTTGGACTTGGTCTTGTCTCAGATTTGAGGCCTGACACTTGACAAGTCCAATCATCTTGAATTACGTGCTAGCAATTAACTTCTTACCGCGACATGGTTGAAGTTTGCCTCATAAAAGTGCACAAATGCATCTGTATTTGTCACAACGTGTGTTTGGTAAATGTGCAGAGGCTGAAACCCACTGCAAAACCAGTAAGAGAATGTAACTCCAGTCAGAAACTTGAAAAAACAGGTTTGAAAATCCTACCCACTTTCTTCACTTTCTTCACAGTTTTCTGTAAAGTGCCAGTGGAAGTTCTCTTAAAGAAACGGTTCTTAAACTGTAGGTTAGGGTCTAAAAAAATGGGCACAGAGTGTTTCAGTGCTTTACAGTTTGCTTGGCTTATTTTAAGCCTAAATGAACATTAATCAGATCAAATGGAGAGAAATTTATAAAAACATTGATATATATTTACCAAAACAACTGTAAAATACAAATAAATGTAGAAAATGACAAAGATGGTCTTGATTTGGTCTCACTGGGCCATGGTCTTGGTTCTGTCACGGTCTCGACCTTTAAAAGTGTTGGTCTGGTTTCAGTCTGGTCCCTCTGAGGACACTGTGGTCTCGGACTGGTCTTGGTCTCGATTAGTGTGGTCTTGACACTAGTAATCACTATAGAAAACACTCTTTTCCACCTTTTGATGTCATGTGGTAATACAGGAAGTGCTCCACTGTGCTTTTAAAGTATATACACCTTCACCAGTGTCGGCTGGATGAATTCCGCCCTGAAATTGCCGGTCTCTGTTAAACAAAACCAAAAATGTAGCCGTTAACACAACTCAAGAGCCAATTGTGCATAATATATGACCTTTAAAAAGATATAAAGATATAAAGTTAGCCATTCCTTTAGTGTCTTTCATCCAAAACTTTTCCTGACCACTGAGTTTTGTCCGTATGAACTGTCCTCTCCCTCACATCCTCTGCTTCCATCGCTCCGTCATTATCTCGGCTTGGTGCTCCCTCCACTGCTGTGAATGGGACGTTACGGGCGCCCCCCTGCCCTCCGCCCCAGCCTCTTTAAGAGCCCATAATCCATTATCCCACTTGAGTCGCTCCGTTTGGCCGCTGTGAAGTTTTTTGGGACCAGGCGCACCCCCATGTCTGCGACCTCCTTCTATCTTCTGCGTCTATCTCTTCTGGTGACGGAGGCGAGGAGGGCATCTGACACTTTTTCTTATAAAGTAGTTTTTGTATTTCTTCTAAGCGTCTATCTTCCGGTCCTTGGTTTTTTTCTTGCTCCTTGTTCTGGTCGCAGCGGCAAATCTCAATTCCGTTCTATTCTCCATTCTGTTCCACTGGGGCTGCACAGTTTTAGAACAAAGTATATATTAAATAACTAATTTTATGCCTTTTTCACCTCTAAAGCAGATATGATAGACTTTTATGATTCTCTAATTTCGACTTAATTTGGTAGGATTGTCACTATTATAAATACAAATGATAGTTTAACACCAACCAAGAAGCAATTTGCGATGATGGCACAGTTTTCATACAAGAAACACATTTTTTTTTAATGATACTTTAATCATGATTTCAAGAAAATAAAGGTGTCTTCTTATGTTTACATTTGTCAAATAATAATCTCTGTGTACATTAGACGAGTTTTGCCAGGTAACAGTTATGGAATTCCCTATTGTGATGTTACAGTTTTCCTACCCTGATTCAACTTCGTAGAAACCGTCTGACCTCACAGCGTTAGAATTTGTTCGCTCGACTGTAGGCGGGTACTTTTTAAAATTTAACCAATCACTGCTATTTGGTCGTATGTAATGCGCCGCTATCGGGGCTAACTGGTATATTAACCTTTTCCCAAATCCCGTAGGAAGAAGGGCAATAACATCTTTCCCCTTGATAAAATTCACCAAACATACTCTTAATTCCAGCTTTAAATCCTCGATCTCAGAGAATCGTTGCCAACACAGAATGTATGGCTCTTCGCTGATTGGCTGGTGCCCAAACTCGCACTTCCGGGATTTTTGCGAACCATCTAGTGTATTCTGATTCCTGACCTAGTCGCTGGAGAGAAATGAAATTGAGCGGAGGCAGTACCAACCGAGAAGTAAAAAAAATAATTTAGACATTGACCAAATTGGGAAAACTATTGTGGATGTTTTTGTTTTTTTTTATTAAAGACAGCAGAACATAACATAAAAAAAACCCAAAACAAATCAACGTTTAACAATTGCAATATTCAACATAAAAATAAAAACTAAAGCAACAACCACAACACCACAACAAATACAAAAAGCCCCCCATTTCCCCCCAACCGCCCACACAACACAAAGTCAAAATATTAAATTGATAGTGCCATAATACACCGTAGGCTCCCGAAATTATACACTGCGGCCAATTTATAATTGAAGTTCCTTTTGTCTCTCTTCCTTCCCTTTTTTTTTTTTTTTTTTTTTTTAAATTATAATTTTTAAATGTATTAGTCCCTATACTCAAACTAATATTATTTACCATCACCAGTTCCCTCATCATCTTTCACCAATGTCACAATCTCAAAAAACATAACCCTAAAGGCATTTCTTTTTATTATTATTATTACTGTTATTATTATCACTTTATTCCTAATTTCCACTACCTTTCATCACTATTACTATTTTTATTATTATTAATTATTACCAATAATACCTATTATTATCTCTACTATTAATTACAATAATTACATGCAATAATATTTCATTATTATTATTATCATTATCATTGGTAGTAGTAGCAGTAGTAGTGACAGTAGTAGTTAGTAGTAGTAGTAGTGACAGTAGTCCCCAATTAGATATATGAAAAAGATCCCTATTTAAATCTTTATGACACATCAGTTTTATAAGAATATTAGCATTAATCACATACTATTTTCTCCCAGGTATTTAAGAACTTCCATTTTTTTTGTTTTTTTGCACAAATCTCAAATATAATTATTTTACCTTTATTATTAAAATTATTTTAAAATGAGTAGTCCGATCTGTCATATGTACTTAAACCATGTTGCATTGTTATCTCTTCATTAAAACATACCTGGAGTTGTATTTTTTGCTTCATTTACGATGGTTTGATTAATCCAAACTCTTCAAAATCTTCTCTGAGCTCTCAAATATGCTCACTTCTTCTTTTGCCTGATCAGTTGCGTCATAGACAAAATTCTGGACTTTGCATGCTGTTTTTATGCAGTTTTTTTCATAAACTGGAATCATTTTGTAGTTCCACTAACTACCACCTCCAATGGGGCTGCACAGTTTATTTAAAAAAAAAAAAAAGAGTAAGTAAGAACCCATGTTATGCAGAAATGTCTCTTTTCTACGATTAAACCATGTTGTATTGTCATCCCCTCACCAAAAACATATCTGGAGTTGTATTTTTGCTTCATTTACGATGGTTCATTAATCCAAAATCTTCAAAATCTCCCCTGAGCTCTCAAATATGCTCGCTTCGTCTTTTGCCTGATCAGTTGTGTCATAGACAAAACTCTGGACCATGCTGTTTTTATGCAGTTTTTTTCATAAACTGGGATCATTTTGTGGTTCCACTAACTACCACCTCCACTGGGGCTGCACAGTTTATATAAAAAAGAGTAAGTAAGAACACACGTTATGCAAAAATATCTCTTTTCTACCATTAAACCATGTTGTATTGTTATCTTCTCATCAAAAACATACTCGGAGTTGTATTTTTGCTTCATTTACGATTGTTTCATTCATCCAAAATCTGCTTCACTGAGCACTCAAATATGCTCAGTTTGTCTTTTGCGTGGTCAGTTGCGTAATAGACAAATCTCTGGACTATGCATGCTGTTTTTTTTCATAAACCTGAATCATTTTGTGGTTCCACTAACTACTATCTCCACTGGGGCTGTACAGTTTATTAAAGAAAAAACATGTTGTAATTGTTATCCCCTCATCAAAAAGACACCTGGAGATGTGTTTTGCTTCATTTATGATTGTTTCATTAATCCAAAATCTTCTTCTCTGAGCACTCAAATATGCCTCGCTTTGTCTTTTGCCCGGTCAGTTGCATAATAAATAAAACCCTGGACGATGCTGTTTTCATGCTGTTTTTCATAAACTAGAATCATTTTGCGGTCAAATTGTGCTCACGACCAACGCAGCTCTTTTAGCAAAGTATTCACAGGGGAAAGGACTTCATTTGTTTAGTTTTCCATTGTTCAGTCCATTTGCTGACAGCAGAGGGTCCTTAAACGCCTCAGTTGAAACAGAGGTGTAGTTTATAAAGTATATTTTCCAAATGCAGACAATATTATAATGTGCACTACTCACAAAAGCCAAAACTCTACTTTGTGTTCTCATCTTCGCCAAAGCCATAAAATATGATTCGGAACAGTTAAAAACAAGATTTCTATGACATTTGTGTAACCAACTGAAAATCCCAAATTGGTATAAAAGGCACAGTGGCATATTGATCTGTCTTTGAAGGTTCCTTGAATGAAAGATAGTTTTAAAAATTAAGCTTTTCAGAAAATATGGGAAATGGTGTTCAATATCTTGTAATGGTGGACTGCTTTCTGAAAAATCTCTAGAAGTGCAATTTTCAAAACATGATCTGGCCTTCGAGGTTAATCACGGTGTAATGATTTTGTACCAGTTCTTGAATATAAAAACAGCTGTCTCTCCACTGATGCATTTCACGTTGGTATTTCCATGGACGCTGCAGCTACACCAAACTTCCTGAGCTCTCAAATGTATGTTACAGCAATTACAACTCAAAAGACATACCTGCTATTTTTTATTTATTTGTATACTTTTATTGGGTTGCCCCCTTTGTGGTGAACTCTTGGTTTTAAGTCCATACAACTTCCTAACTTGTGTCTATCCCTGGGTTTCAGAATGAGAAAAAAAAACCAAACAGCTATAGCAATTAGCAAGTTCCAACTAAGTATTATCCTATTTTTCGGACACTAAGTTGCTCTGGATTGTAAATTGCAGCAGCCAAAAAATGCGTAATGAAGAAGAAAAAAACATAAGTCGCACTTTTTGGGGGAAATGGATTTTATTAAATCAGAGACCAGGAACCGACATTTGATTTTGAAAGGCAACTAACAATAGAATAGAAAACGACTGTTAACGTCACACATGAACAGATATTCAGATAATTATAACATAAACAACAGAGCAACTCTTCATCCTCGGTGTCATTTCTGAGCAACGCAGCGACCTCTGGAGGTAAACAATCCGTGTATCATTCGTTCATTCGTTTTTCAATATAAAACCAAAAATAAGAAAACGAAAAAACAACAGTTTTCTTCATTATTTGTCTCCAAAACCAAAATGAAAAAACGGATAACGATTCGTTTTTTTCAGTTTTCGATTTTGTGTTTAAATGAAGAATGGAAAAAACGGATAACGGCCGTTTCCCGTTTACGTGACTTCCGTGACTGCGATGCCGAACTTTTGCACCGCATACGGACTGAACTAGGACTGATCCATGTCCGAGACCAGACCGAGACCAGACCGAGACCAGAGCGGGACTGAGACCGGGACCAGACCAGGACCAGACGGGACCAGACCGGGACCAGACCGGGACCAGACCGGACCAGACCGGGACCAGAGCGGGACTGAGACCGGGACCAGACCGGGACCAGACCGGGACCAGAGCGGGACCAGAGCCGGGACTGAGACCAGGGACCAGACCGGGACCAGAGCGGGACTGAGACCGGGACCAGACCGGGACCAGAGCGGGACTGAGACCAGGACCAGACCGGACCAGACCGGGACCAGACCGGGACCAGACCGGACCAGACCGGGAGACCGGGACCAGACCGGGACCAGAGCGGGACTGAGTCTCAGGCCGTTATCCGTTTTTTCCATTCTTCATTTAAACACAAAATCGAAAACTGAAAAAACGAATCATTATCCGTTTTTTCATTTTGGTTTTGGAGACAAATAACGAAGAAAACTGTTGTTTTTTCGTTTTCTTATTTTTGGTTTTATATTGAAAAACGAATGAACGAATGATACACGGATTGTAAACGTAGCACCACTTCCTCTTCTGTGTAGCTGTCGTCAAACTCAACATCGGTCCCAGGTAGAATTAGTCCAGCCTTTCTGAATCCCGGTTTCTTTTGTCACTGAAGTCCAGGCTTTGTCGATCCATCCGGTGACTTCCAGGAAAGTTGCATGGCGCACCCTCCCGGCTGTCGTGAAGCTGTGTTCTCCATCCCCGCTTTCCACCAGTCCCTCACAAGTTTCTCGCTCACTCCAAACTTTCTTTCTGCTGCTCGATTACCGTTTTCAGCTGCATATTTCACTATCTGCAGCAAGACGGCGGCTTTTTCTACAGGAGAAATGTGCAGAAAACTGACACATGAGCCTAGAGTGCCCTCCCGCGGCTGTCTGTGAAAATTTTAATATATAAGTCGCGCTGGAGTAGATGCAGGAAAATAGTATGAAAAATATGGTATATAATTTGAATGGAAAATGAAAAGCTAAAACCCGTTCATACGATAGAAGAAGTTATAGACAGTGGAGGAGGGCTGCCGCTGGATTATTTACATGCAAATAATATTGCTCAGCCCAGAAAGTCCTATAGTTTGGATCTGTTTCTATGGAGACAAGCAGGTAGTACCATCAGGCCAAGTTAAAATTGGAAAACATAGTAAGTACCGAGCTGTGGGTGGGTGTTTACCGGTGGTGTAGCTTAAAATCAGCAATATGGAGCGATTCAGGATTGTACAAACATGCACGAGTGACTCCAAAAACAACCTGGAGAGGGTAAATGAGAAGGAGAAACGACTGTAATGTGGTTAAACGCTCTGAAAAGTCGATTTTGCATAATAGGTGTACTTTAATAACACTAGAACAGAGCTGCAGCGTTGGAATACAAAAAGGCAGCAGCTATCTATTGATACACTCTGAATTACTGTGGTTCAGTAATTCAACTTTAAAGGTTTAAGGTCAGGCTCTTTCATTAACTCCCCGTCTATCTCGGTGGAAGCAGCGCAAATCTATTCCGTTAGAAAAGAAATCGTCGCCCCAGCAGTCGTACAGTACATCACTTACCGTCACTTGTTACCGCGGCGACAGGGAGTTTGTAGCCGCCATTCAATTACGGCTCCGTCGAATGAAACGTAATTGGCCGGTTCTGTCTCCGCCGCGTTCTTTCATCGGGGAGCCGGAGAGGCGCCATCACGGGGGGTAATGAGGGAGATGGTTTTATTCTAAACTATGCAAATGTATTTAGTGTCTGTTGTTTGCTTTATATTGATACAGACAGGTGCTGTAAGAGCCAGAGTACAGCCAAACACTGGACATTGGAGTAAGCGTGCAATTAATTTAAAATCATTTTATTCAAGTACAAAGTATGGAGGCACAAGAAAATGGGAAAAGTAGTAGCTGTAAGAGTCAGTTAATCTAATTTGTTCCCACAGTCATGAAAAAAAGGAAAAGTCATGGAAATAGAACATGCCATTTTCCAGGCCTGGAAAAGTCATGGAATTTTGTAAATTTAATGAAAGTTTTAGAAAAGTTATGGAATTTTAGTATATCTTTTACGCAACTTCACCTTTCTGTTAAGTTATCATTAGGCTATTATGATTATTTTCGAACGTCTGCGCCTTTTGCTTAAACGAGTCGACTGAGAGTATTTTGAATGTTAAAAAACTATAATAACAAACCATAACGTGAGTGGAAACAGTTAACATTTCATATTTAGCCCTAAATCAGCCCTATGATCAATTCTACACATGTAGGGGCCGTAAATTCATGGAAAATTCACTTTAGGTCATGAAAAATCATGGAAAAGTTTTGAAATTTTGTCAGTGAAAAAGAGTGGGAATCCTGAATATACACAAACACAAATGTTCAAATCATTTATTATCAACATAAAGCTTTGTCACTTACCTACAGCTGGAAAACTAATCACAAGTAAGATTAGAGAGAGTAGTAGTAGTAGTAGTAATAATAGTAGTAGTTTATTTGGTCATTTTGCAGCACTACAAATCAAAACAAAAACAAAATATATACTACAACCCCATGGATCATGACTGAAAGGATTTAAGCTGAAGTAGACAGTACTTATAATACCTAAATCTATTAAAACAATGACAGAATTCCAAGAAAGAAAAGCAGCGTATGAACAGCAAGTTTGCATTTAAAATTCCACTTACAACTTACTGTATATTATAAGAGATAAAATATAAATTACAAAATAACAAAACTGAATGCATACTTCGTTTATTCCAGGGCTCTGTAGCTTTCAAAACATATTGTATATCCTTTTTTAAATCATCACTGAGTTTGTTCTATATACTGACCCTTCGAACAGAAATACAATCACTTTTTTTCTTAGTTCTTATCTTTTTTCTTTTTTTTTAAAGATGCCAGTTCTTTTAAGGTTAAACCAACTCTTTTACCAACTCTTTCTCTGCTCGAATAACTCCTGTACATAAGGAGGAAGCAGACGATTATAGGCCTTGTAAATGGTCTGTTGTTAATGTTAATATCTTGATTTAGAGACAAAATAGTGAAATAAAAAACAAAGGATCACATAGAGGGGGTTAATATGAACATTTTAAGACCAAAATGACGAGCCGGACAGCAGCAGTTACAGAGAGAGGTGACAGTTTTTCAATAGAAAGCGAAAAAGTCTATTTATATATTCCTTTTCCTTCCATTTCCTTTTGTTTACATTGTTATTTTACTTTCGCTGATGCATCTCTAAGGACGTTCTGTACATGAAGCCAACACAGTTTTTGACGTTTAATCCCGAGCTCTACAATCAAACCACAATATAATAATAATAACGTAAGGATTGTGAAGAGATTTGAATCTGTGACGCTTCAGTGCCCACTTCTGTCAGAATAACCTTGGCTCTAGTGTAACCTATAGCGGAGGCGTACGCACGCTCTGAGAAATTCCCCATCGCAGTCAATTGTCAATTAAACCTTTCGCTTTGACTCCTTTGATCAAATTGTCCAAAGACCATCACTAGACCCTGTGCCGAGATTCGGTTTCCGTGGCAACTCTGTGAGAAATAAGACATACTGGGCCATTGGACTTCACCCAGCTGTCACTGTCCACCAGCCAAAGCGAGCGCTGATGAAAGCAGAGAGGAGAGGTGGGCAGAGGTGGGACAGATGACGAGACAGTCCGAAGATAAAACGCTTGGAGCCGAGCGGCGCGCACCTTATTAACGCTCGCTCAGTCATTATAGCATATGCCCAGGCTGCCCAGTGTTACAGCGCGGTGGTTTGGCTAAGATAACATGACAGCTGAGGTTATGACCACAAATAAATACACAGGACGAGACAGGAGACAAGCAGCACGGACGCCAGACACATGTTTATGGATGTGTGTGCTAATTGAGCCATGGATTTTCTGTTGCATCCAGTGTAATGTATACTAGAACTACTACAACAACTACTATTACTACTCCTACTGCTACACTAGACACATGTTCATGGTTGTGTGTGCCAATTGAGCCATGGTTTTCCTCTTGCATGCAGTGTAAGTTTTATCAGAACTACTACAGCTACCCTAGTGCTACTACTGGTACTGGTACGACTACTACGACTACTACTACTACGACTATTACTACTACTACTACTACTACTACTACTACAGACACATGTTTATAGATCTGTGTGCCAGTTGAGTCATGGTTTTCCTGTTGCATGCAGTGTAATGTACAGTATACCAGAACTACTACAGCTACCCTAGTACTACTACAGCTAGTACTAGTACTACTACTATTACTACTACTACTACTATTACTGTACTACTACTACTACTACTACTACTACTACTACTACTACTGACTACTACTACTACTACTACTACTACTACTATTACTGGTACTACTACTACTACTACACTAGACACATGTTTATCGATGTATGAAATTGAGTCATATTTTATCTCTTACATGCAGTGTAGTGTGTGTTTGCTGGAACTACTACAGGTACCCTACTATTACTACTACTGGTACTACTACTACTACTACTACTACTGCTAGTACTGCTACTACTGTTATATTATTACTATTATTACACATATTTATGGATGTATGTCCGAACTGAGCCATGGGTTTCCTGTTGCATGTAGTGTAATGTTTATCAGAATTACTACAGCTACCCTAGTGCGTCTACTGGTACTGGCACTACTACTACGACTACTACTATGACAACAATTACTACAACACTAGACACATGTTTATGGATGTGTGTGCCAGTAGAGCCATGGTTTTCCTGTTGCATGCAGTGTAATGTACAGTATACCAAAACTACTACAGCTACCCTAGTACTACTGCATCTGGTACTAGTACTAGTACTAGTGCAAGTGCAAGTACTACCACTACTACTGGTACTGGTACTACGACTACTACTACACTAGACACATGTTTATGGATGTGTGAAGTTGAGTCATGTTTTATCTCTTACATGCAGTGTAGTGTATACTGGAACTACTACAGGTACCCTACTATTACTACTACTGGTACTACTACTACTGCTACTGCTACTACTGCTACTACTACTACTACTAGTACAACTGCTACACTAGACACATGTTTATGGATGTATGTGCCAGCTGAGCCATGGTTTTCCTCTTGCATGCAGGGTTATGTATACTAGAACTACTACGGCTACTAGGGATGTGAATTTTTAGCAAAAACACTATTCGAAAATCTATGACAACTATTCAAATATTATTTGAAAATCGCCCCCCCTCCTCCACCCGCACGTACACAACCACATACACGATGACAGATCTGGTGAAACAGGTATTTAAGCACAAAAGGTTTAATCAAACAACAATATCCTTCCAAATCACAGTAGAAGTGAACAACTTCTTTAAGGAACCACCTATGAAACCATATGAAACTGTATACTAGGCTACCTCAACCAACCACATACTGTTGCCTACTTCGCTACTTTCATTGAACTGCCTCGTCAATTAGGAAAAATACGGTGAAACAGCCTGAACTGTTGGCAAGAATAACACTTTTAAACAAGCACTGAAAGTATATGGCTATGGGCCTATGCCATATTCTTGTTCAAAAAGGTTAACATGTCCACATATTCGAAGTGGAGACGAGTGCACAGTCTATTGACAATTAAGCCAGCTGCAGAGAACACTCGCTCTGACGGCACGGACGTCGCAGGCACACTCAAGTAAGCGCTCGCTAACTTTGCCAGGCGGGGGTATTTCTGTTTGTTTGTTTTCCATCATGTCACGGTGCAGCGGTGGGCATATATCCTGACAGTACTGAGTCAGTTCTTCACTGTAATCCTCGCCGTGTCTATAGAGAGTTTTGCAGTCTGTTAGCGGCACCTTCTGGCTGAATGCGTTACATGAAATACTGGTTAGGAAACGTCTTTATTCAAAATTACTATTTGATATTTGAACATATAACAGATATTTGAAAATTGAGTCTCATCCTTAATGGTTACTACTACTACAACTACTACAACTACTACTACAACTACTACTACTACTACCCCTTTGCTCAAAGTTAATTTAAAGGTTGTATGGAGGATTTTTTTTTTGTTTCAAATTGTCATTGAAAGTTTAAAATACCATTACAGAGACGCAGCAGCCTTGTAATTATGATGACCAAAAAAATAATAATAAAAATCGATCAACTGTGGACGTAATGAGGCCAGATAAACATCAGCCAATAGATAACAAGGCTCCCTCTTTATCTATTGGCTGTTAGGTTGTCAATCAAACTCCCTACGTTTCTAGTGTAACTGACTCGTCAACGCGCGGGGATTATGTGGTTTATGCAGCGGTTCTTCGAGGCTTTTTCAAACTGTCGCTTCCTCGCAATTCGCACAAAGTTTGTCACGATGTCGGACGAGAATCCACGACCAGTTCGCCGCAAAAGAAAGTCCGTTTTGGAGGTCGCTAAAAGAAGAAGAGAAGGGAAAAAAGAGCGAAGACAAACTGAGATGATTCTTGGAGATTCCTTCCAGATTCCTTGAAGCAGACGAAGGGTCTAAAAACTGACGCGTCGGTCGCTAAAATATTTCTGGACACCAAACTTCAACAGTAATTCTGAACTCGCACTGGATGTAAACATGTGTGATTTCTAGAGTAAAGAAGCAGGAGGAAGTGTTTCGACTGAGGCTGTGGAGGAGGAAGGTGGTGTCACGTATGCACAACATTTGAAAAAGAACTGTCGCTGTATTTCACTTCCCTTAAAAAATCCTCTATACAACCTTTAAGTTTTGAAACATTGTGTATGTATTTGAACAGACTCTGTGTAACTTGTCACTTTGCCTGAAATGCTCCTTAGCTGTTTGGCAAAGCTATCGTGACAGCTGAGGTTATGACCACAAATAAATACACAGGGCGAGACAGGAGACAAGCAGCACGGACGCCAGACACATGTTTATGGATGTGGGCGCTAAGTGAGCCATGGATTTCCTATTGCATGCACATGTACTACTACTACTACTACTAATACTTCTATTATTATGCTGAGCCCAACCACAATAACTGAAGACCACAGGAGTTGAACCAACCCTTTTAGCATCCATCTCATCTCAGCTATTTCATGTAAGTGTAAATTTGCTATAAAATCCATTGAAAAACACAACTTCTTATTTTGAGTGGGGTCGCCTCTGCACAGATCTAACCTGTATATTGACCTGGTGTCTCCATGGAGATCGATACGTTTGATGCAAAAATTGTGGATCATTCGAGGCAAAGCAATGACATTTATAGAGACAAGCAGGAAAGTTACATAACGCACCTTTAAACGTCCACTATTACACAGAATTGACTCTTGTGAGATTTTAGAATGTTGTTACCTTATCAAAGTTGTGTTTCATTTCATTCACACATTTGAGTAACCGTTTATTATTAGTCTGTCTACATCTCTAAAGCGTAAAATGCTCTGTTCCACCTTGTGAACACATGAAGCTATAGTTTTCAAATTAACAGCTACATTTTACCTTTTGTTCAGGAGAGATTGTCAATTCCAGGGCTGAAATTATCCAAATGATTCTACTGAAGGTGTATGGAGTTTAAGGGGACAGTCCGGAATTCTGAACACAGGACCTCATTTCCTACACTTTTTTGAAATATTCCATCCAGTCCTTGTATTTGCAGAGGTCGCTGGTGCTAGGCTAGTGCATGTCAATGGCCATAAATATCCTGCCACTAAAAACAGTCTTACCCACTCCACAAAACACCCGAAGCAAATCTATTATTACACTAGACTGTTGATGTGAATGTCTGTGTTGATAGAATAATGTTTGAAATAAAACTAACCTTGCATCGCATGAATCGTCACATGTTGAGGGACTATTTTCTCATATATCAGTCCGCCGCTGCCAAACTTTCTATCAGGAAGTACAACTCACTGCTGCTGCTCAGACATAAATCCTTCAAATACAAGGTTGGTTTTACTTCTAAAATTATTCTATCGACAGTCTGTCATTATAATAGATTTGCTTTGGGTGTTTTGTGGAGTGGGTAAGACTGTTTTTAGCGGCAGGATAACTATGGCCATTGACATGCACTAGCCTAGCACCAGCGACCTCTGCAAATACAAGGACTGGATGGAATATTTTAAAAAAGTGCCTCCACACGTCTCCAACACTATGGCTCACTAAGAAATGAGGCCCTATGTCCAAAATTCCAGACTATCCCTTTAAAAACACCGTGACATCACAAGGTAGAACAGTGTTTTCTGTTTGAGAGAAGAACTCAGCCTAAATCTGCAGGGTTTGTGCGTTAAACATGTGAGAATAAAACAAAACACAACTCCAGGTATGTTTGTGATGAGGAAATAACATTATAACACACTGTACCTCAGAAAATAACGTAATATGGGCTCTTTAAAGCTTCCCACTTGACCAATTGTTCGTGCGAATATGGTCTTTTTCACCTCTACATTACATCTTTGGGTACTTAAATGGCTGATATTATGCTATTTCTGATCTATGTTATAATATTGTTTCCTCATCAAATACAAACGGGAGCTGTGTGACTTAAAGCTCACAAGAGTCTGTTTTGTGTAATATAGGACCTTTAAATGCCTTTTCTAAAACAGCATTCGCACTCCTAAACCCCTTTTCACTTCAGGGCAAACTAGAGCAAGAATACAAATGCACTTTAAGTTAACAAGTCTATCCTATAAGTTTTACAAATGAATGCGATGAGATCCCAGGACCATTTCGCCGGGGAGTAATAAGGAGACACAAAATCCATGTGTGAAGCTTTTCTACTCTGGCTCTGCAGCTTTACCAGCGCATTAGTTTTCATTAAAACTATGAAGTCGCCAGAATGTTCCACCTGGGTGTTAAGAGAAGCAGAAGTGAGAGGAGAGGAGCCACGGGGCTGCTAATGCTACTGCTGCTGTTATGGGCAGAGAAATGGTGCGAAGAGACAATAGACGTGGAGGCAGGAGTCCACTAAAGAGAGTGAAAAAGCACCGTCAACAATGTCCAACTGCTCCCACTCTTAACAATTATGTGATTTAAAAGTTAACATTGTGCGAGTGCCAATTTTACAAGTACACAGAAATAGCTGAAGGATTTACAACCTGCACTTTTATTTAAACTGTCAAACTAAAATGATTCATTCTTTCTCGAGTGGAACAGGATTTTTCTTTTTGTGTGTGTGTGTGTGTGTGATCATTTCTCCATTTCTAGATCTGACCTGTAAATTGGCCTGCTTGAGCCGCCTGCTTGTCTCCATGGAGATAGTTTAACGCCATACACTGAAATGTTTTAGGTAATTGGAGCAGACAGTAGATCCTCCACCAGAAAAGTTACATAGTGTACCTTTAAACAAATGACTAACACCATATTTCCCATGTTAATGACTAGGGCTGGGTATCATTAAGAAGTTGCCAATACGTTGCATATCTCGATACAGTGCACTTTCGATTTGATACGATATATTTCAAATCAATTTGATACAGTTCAATAAAAAAAAAAAGAGGCTAAATCATGTCTGTGATACTAAAAGTCTTTGTTAAACCACTTCTTGTGCAAAGTTAACATGAAACACAAACATTTTAATCATCAAAACAGTGAAAATATCAAATGTTTTGCATGAACGAATTTCCTTCCTCTGAACAAACAACACACTGTAACACCGTAACAAAATGATTTAATAAAATATACCAAAAAATACTCTTGGTGATATATCGATACAGCAGCCCACGGAATTGATACTGTATCATCACATTAATCAATACGATATATTGATATTTCAATACTTTTGCACACCTCTATTAATGACTTCACATCTGACAGGTTAGGCTACTTATTTCAACTGAATTTAAAAATACTTATGGTTAGATTATTTAAATAGTTAAAAAATGCCTTACTTGTGTATAAATTGTCCCTGTTTTTTGGATGGAATGTAAGTCACTGCTGCCTCTTGTATTTTTGCATTTTTATTTTCCTACTACTTTTTGGCTGAAGTAAAAAAAAAAAAAGATAAATATGTACCACACGTACTATCCCACCAAACCAAGCAATAATTATTAAAAACATACAAATCGGTCATATGGACTTTAAAGAAACTGCATGTAGCCTGTGCTCTTACATTTTATAAAAGGGTATTAACTCTACGCTACGTTTATATGATGATGGTCTGAACAGAAGACGCAAAAGTGGCATCGCGTCTTCATTTTTTTATTCCACGTTTAGATTAGTGTTTTGGGGAGAAAATCTGCGTACATACTGTGACGCAAAAGTGCAAAAGTGTGTGGAATTCGATTGGGTTTGCATGCCAGGTGACTAGGTGGTGACACTAGGTGGTGATGTATGTGACGTAAACACGTACGCGACCTGAGCAGATGGGACCAGAGTTTTGTGTCTTGAGCAGTGTAGATGGAAACGCTACAGCAGAGCGCATTCAACTTTTCCTCTGGAGGGTAGTTTCAGATTTTTTTGTTTTTAAGCCCCAAAAATGCCATCACCGTCTAAACCAGGGGTGCTCAATACGTGAAGCAAAAACAAGTCTAAATTTGTGTTACAGTGTTGGCACAAAGCAGGTCTACAGCATAGAGCGGATCTACAGAACAGACCTACTGCCACATTTGGCTGAAGTTCGCCTAACAAAAGTGCACAAATGCATCTGTGTTTGTCACGATGTGCGTTTGGTTTGGTAAACGTGCAGAGGCTGGTAAATATCACTGCAAAACCAGAAAAGAATGGAACTTTAAAAAACAGGTTTAAAAATCTTCCTTCACTTTTTTCACAGTTTTGTGTAAAGTGCCAGAGGAAGTTCTCTTAAAGAAGGGGTTCTCAAACTGTGGGTGAGGGTCCAAAAAAGGGGCACAGAGTGTTTCAGTGCAGTTTGCTTGGCTTTGTATTAGGTAGATCTTTTTGACTTGGTCATTTTGTAAGTAGCTCGCACGCTGAAAAAGTGTGAGCACCCCTGGTCTAAACAAAAGGCACTTCCGATAAAATATTTTTTCGTTTTTACCTGCAAGTGTTCTCATGTAAACTGGCCCTGAGGCTTAGCTGCTGGTGCGTTCACTTACATAGAGGACACATCCACGTTTGTCTCATTCTCAGTATATGAACAGTATATGCATCAGCAGAGACACTGGTTTATGACTTGGTGCTATAGTTTAGAGAGGATTCAGATCAGAGAGAAAGTCCTTTCAGGTTTAAACCAACTGGATTTCAGCTTTAAAACTGGCAACCCAAATGAGAGATTCATGTGAGGCTCATTCTGCTTTCTCATTGGATAATCTCCTTAAGAACCAAGCACTAAATTATAGCATGAACAACTTGACTATCATGTCCAATGTTTCTGTAATTAAAAATAAATCAGCATTACAATTAGTATCAGTAAAAGCTGTTTTTTTCCTTGCATCAGGGGACGCAGTGAGGTCAAGTTTATGAAATGCAAAATGCTCCCGTAGAGTTCCTTTGGCCGTGCGTTTGGCTGCATGCGGGTTTACTATAGAGACAGCAGTGCGTCATCAGCTGAAGGCCACGTCCGCAGAGAGGACACGTTCGGCTTTGTTTTTCCACACAGCATCTGTTTTTCTCTCCATCGTTCAGAGAATTGCCTACGCAGATGAAACATGATGCTTTCAGAGAAGTTACAAATCTCTATTTCAAACCAAAAACACTTTCACCCCTGCTATCGAAGCACGCCTTGAAGTTTCTAATAGGGTTTTTAATGAAACTGCTTTTGACATTTTGGATTGTTTGTTTTGCAGTGCGCTGACAAGTGAAGTCTTATAATTGTGTTATGTTAATGTATTGGGTTAACAAATTTGACATATTAATGAGCTATGGATTAAAGCACTTTCTGTTGTAACTAGTGTGAAAAAAAAAAAAAACATTTAACTTTTGTTTATTTATCCTGACAGAGAAAAAGTCGGAATTTGAGTCAATCTTTACAGTAAATACACAGATATGAACCATAAACCAGGTCAACAAATCTGCAATCTGACAGATAAACATAATTTAATTTTAATGTTCCGATATTATTATACACAGTCTCTTAGTAAGTACAGGCGTCTCTACACGCATTGTGTCTTTGAGCACAACACTTTCCTATATGAATGTTTTTGTGAATTATTGATGAGAGTGGTGATAATCAGAATTGGAGAGGCCACTGGCACAGACTGGCTGCCACAATGTTGTCTACCCCAGGGCAGCTGTGGCTAAAGAAAAATCTTACACAACATATTACTTAGAAATTATTGTTAAAGAGCCTTTGAGGGTTGAACTACTGATTTTATTAAAACCCATTTAAGATCATTATATTTATGATTTTGCTAAAATTGTTTAAATTTTTTTCCCCAGTTTGGCCTTTTTTAGTTTTCAGACTTTACTCTTCAGTTGGAAATCATGACATCGCACTAAGGAATTCCATAACTCTTACCTCTTACCTGCAACCGTGTCGTACCCTGAGCCAAAACTTCGCCTACTGACAAATAAAAATATTAGGAAACAACTTGAACCACCTGAAATGCTGCTTAAAGCTTTAGAAAACAGTCGATCCATTCATCCATTTTCTTCTGCTTAGCCAGGGTCACATCATGGGGGCAGCAGGCTAAAGGTCCATTGAGACTGGAACGTCAAATACGAGCTGGACGCCTCTAGCTGGACGCCTTTGCATTTGAGGCTAGACACCCCTGACGCCAGCCCAGGGCGCCCGTTGCCCTGGAAACAAGTGCTATTTCCGATGCTATGTGCCCTGTCTTTTCCCAGAATTTCAGACCAGAGATAGTGGCTTTAATGTATGTTCTACATAAAACCATCAGCGGAGGTGATCGGCTCAGCAGCTGCACCGTGTATATATTTATAATCCGCTAATGACACGGCACAGAGTTATTTGTTCTGGTGTTTATGGCTCCCCACCCTGGTTCCTGGGTCTTTCTCTTTCTTCTTCTATTTCTTCTTCTAATAACGTCGCTATGTCACTTGCATAGTGCTTCCTGACTTGTTGTCTTCAACGCCAAAAATTCAGCATTTTCAACTTCTGAGGTGGTATAGAGGATTTTTTTAAGGGAAGAGAAATACAGCGACAGTCCTTTTTCAGATGTTGTGCATGCAGTGACCTGTCTAGAAATAATTTAGCAACCAACACGTCAGTTTTTAGACCCTTTGTCTGCTTCGTTCGCGCAATCGCTGGAAGAGATCTCCAAGAATCACCTCAGTTTGGATTTGCTCCTTTCCCCTTCTCTTCTTCTTTCAGCGACCTCAAAAACTGACTTTCTTTTGCGGCGAACTGGTTGTCGATTCTCGTCCGCCAACTTTGTGCGAAATGTGAGGAAGCTACAGTTTAAAAAAGCCTCTAAGAACCGCTGCAAAAACCACGTAATCCCCGTGCGCCGGTAAGTCAGTTACACTAAAAACGTAGGGAGTTTGATTGACAACTTAACAGCCAATAGAAAATGAGGTAGCCTTGTCTATTGGCTGATGTTTATCTGGCCTCACTACGTCCACAGTTGATAGATTTTCATTCTTTTTTTGGTCATCGTAATTACAAGGCTGCTGCGTCTCTGTAATGGTATTTTAAACTTTCATTGATGATTTGAAACTACAAAAAAAATCCTCCATACAACCTTGAAGCCCTGGACATGCCTGAAAGCTCAAGATGCTCCGCAAAAAATGCAGGCCGCCCTAGACGCGCATTCACATCAACTTTGCTTGTAAACTGAATGCCTTGACGCTCTGGTCTGAACGGACCTTAAGCAGGGATTCCTACACTTCCTCTGGGGGGGACAAGAAAAAAAGTGTGTAAATTGTGCCTAAACTATAAATACAGTTCTACCGAGATGTCATCAATATGGGACTCAAAAAAAGAACTCAACATAATTTTCAGCTTTTCTTCACAAACTGCTTCTTGATTGATGCAAAACTCTCATTTATATTTATATATTTTTATCTCTTTGTATTATCCCACCAATTTAAATCAACATTAGAGAACCTTCAAAGCCTGTCGTACGCACTTTAAGCATGTTAGCAGGAATAGAAAGTCCAAGTCATTATTCTGTTCAAGAACTTCTCGGGAGTCTGGCCCAAACGCCACGACGTTCCCAAAATGTAAACTATTGTGACAGCTCCCCCGCCCGGCTCTGTGGCGATGGCAGCTCGTCTCAGACTTCCTTCTACCTCCGTTTTGGATGGAGGTAGAAATATAGATGTTGCTGAGGTCTGACAGTGCAGAGAGGCTACGGCTGAGGCTAGGTGAGAAATAAAAGTGATGACAGTTCAAAAGAATCCAAGTGACTCAGCCTACACGGGTCTGGAGAGGAGAGGAGGGGAGAGAGGAAGATGAAGATATATTTATTCATAATTCATACGCATCTTTTCCTCCACAGGTTTCCTTTCATGTGGAGGGAGTCCAAATGCAGTCTTTTTTTTTGGAAATTTCTGCTCTAATGCCATTCTGTGTAACATTTAATACAAAACAATTCATACTTTGTGGTGACATCAGGCAAGGGGGATGCATGTACAGTATGTCTATGTGGGAATGATCAGCAGTTACCATGGTGACACAAAGCAAACACAGCCTGATACATTTTAGATAGTCAGAAAAATATCAAATGGTTTTAAACAACACATTTTCAGGAGTCTGTGATCAATACGAGCGTTCATGGTCCTGTTTAGGAGTTTGATTTTCAACAAAATGTTAGCTGGTGATTGTCATTTTATTTGCAAGCGGCTTGTTTAACAGCATAAATCATCTCACCTTTTGTAGTTTCAGCGAAGTCAGTTCTTGCTCAGATTGTGTTTTATCAAATCTTAAATTAAAGTCTAAAGGCCGCCAAACACTACAGGAGAATTTGCCCGATTTCGGCTGCGATTTGCTTCTCCCCGAGTTCAGAGAGGCGTGACCCGACTTTTTGTCTTCGTGTGAGATTCTGAAGCTGCTGCCCTCCTCGTGTGTGTGTGTGTGTGTGTGTGTGTGCTGTCAGTGTGACTCTGAGCTGCTCTGTCAGATCATAAAAGCCATTAAAACAGAGCGAGTGACGGACACAGAGACGCAAAATACAAACTCTGGAAATAGGGAAAATAATAAGAAGACTTTATTAGTAAATTTAAAGTTCATCCACATTATCCATAGAAGTTGTCCTTTGCAAATAATGACAGTCCACAAAACTGCACTATTAATCCAGTTTGAAGCGTTCTTTGAAAGTAAAAAGGCCGGAGTAGTTCCTCACGTGTGTGTGTTTACATCCAAACAACGCAAGGATCGAGGTGAAGCTGCAGATTACTGACAGTGACTCTACTTCCTGTGGACTTTATCTCCAATCTTTTAAGCTTTAAAAATCATGTATCTGATTTTTTGCACCACATTTCACAAATAATAATAACACAATTTTGTCTTGTATCTAAACGGGAAGTGCAGAACTCTGATCTTTTGAACACTTAAGAGTCTCAAAACGAGTGGTTTTACTGTAGACAGGAAACTCACAACTTTATATCCTGTGGTCCGCAGACATATCCCGCTGCAGTCTTTGCGATCTGAGATTTTAAGCCTCATAAGATTCTCCTCGTGTCTGTGGTGTGCCTTTTTATCGCACGTTTAAGACCAAAACATCCTGTAGTGTGTGGCGGCTTTAACTTGAGTAACAGCTTCAGAAAGAGCAGTGCCTCAAGTTAGATTTACCCCAGAAGGAATGTTGATGACTTGAGCTGCAAAGAATCAATAAAACCTCCACGAATACAATCAAACCAGTTCTAAATAAGGTAACAAGGTCATTGATTAATCACTAATAATGACCTATTTTAATAATCAAATAATCATTAACTGGTTTATACACAGGCTCCAGAACATGCATGAGCTGAGAGGAAAGCTTTGATAATTCACAGAATCGTAATTACATGAAAAGAACACCGGGAATGTGTAAATGTAATTCTCTTGATTAAACACACCGGGATGTCTTCAAACGGCTTCACTTCAGTTCTATCTGAGTGCACTTTGATAAACAGCTCATATTTACGCGGCTTTTGTCTTCTAAACCGCCAAACGATTAAGCGAAAGAAATATTAAATCAACCAGCAAAATAATCTTTAGTTTGATGCCCTACTTAACGGAACGGTGTGGAGCCAGTGATTATTCAGATCAGAGAGAGTCATTTTAGGTTTAAACCAACTGGATTTCAGCATTAAAAAATGATCGGATAATTATACTGAGAACCTAAATACGAAATTAAAACATAAACAACGTGGCTATCATGTCATGTTTTTTTTTTTTTGTAATTAACAGTAAATCCGTATTACAATTGTTATCAGTAAAAGCTCCTTTTGATTTGGAAACATCTACCTCATAATTGGAGACAGTTGAGTCAGGCTTATGGAAAAAACTAAATTTTACATACAATTCTTTTAAATTAACAAGGTCGATGAGTTCTGTTCCATTACTGCAGATCCATATTTAACCACAAACAGTTATACAAAATGTAATCACTCCAAAACACACTTTGTTTTGTTAGACTTTCTTGTTAGACTTTTGTGTGATTTTGTTGATTTTTATGTGAAGCACTTTGGTCGGTTGAAGACCTCCGTGATGTCCCCTCATCAAACGCACACCTACACAAAAACTATGTCAATCGTTTGTGCTCCGTTTGTGCCGTTTTCTGCCGCAAAAAGTTTCATTTGTGCTGTTTTAGGTCCTGTTTACATGAGAACACTTGCAGGTAAAAACAACAACATATTTTATCGGAAGTGCCTTTAATTTAGATGGTGATGGTGTTTTTGGGGCTTAAAAATGCAAAAATCTGAAACCACCCTCCAGTGTGGAAAAGTGGAATACACTCCACCGTAGAGTTTTCATCTACACTGCCCAAGACACAAAACTCTGGTCTTACACTTTTATGTCACATACATCTCCACCTAGCGTCACCACCTAGTCGCCTGGCATACATACCCAATCGAACTCCACACACTTCTGCGTCACCGTATGCACGCAGATTTCCTCCCGAAAACGCTTGTCTAAACACGGAATAAAAGGTGAAGATGCGACGCCATTTTTGCGTCTTCTGTTCAGACCGTCATCATATAAACGTAGCCTCAGTTTCAAATTCTTTTATAGGTCGATGACGTCATATAATTTCCACAAAATAATAATTAATAATTTTAGAAATATTCTTGCACAAATGAAAATTGTCACAGCACGAAAGAACACAAATGAAATACAAACATTTCGTATAATTTTTCTACCTGTTTTGAGGCTATTTAACATTCTGAGGGGCTGGATGACGCCATCAGCCAAAAATAAATCAAGTCAAAAATCAAATAAATATCTTAACCACACAAGCAAAACTTTAGGCAGCACAAAACAGCACAAACGAATGACACCATTTTGAGCCGTTTTAGAGCATTTTTAAGCTTCCTAGGGCCTGGCTGACCTCAGTTGGATCTATAAAAGAATCGTTAATATCTCAAAAACTAAAGCAGCGCACACAAAACTTTTTGCAGCACAAAACAGCACAAACAATTGACATAGTTTTTGTGCAGGTTTGTGTTTGATGGGGTGGCCAACTTCACGGAGGTCAGCTGTAGTTGTTTGAAATAATAAAATATATATATATAAACCTGAATTGAATAGATTTTTTTTTTTCATTTGGCCTTCAGAAATATGCACATGGATTTGCGTTAATGCTCATACACCCACACCCACAGACACACACACACGGACACTTACCCATAACCCCGCGTCCGTGCTGGCTGTTGTATCTTTTACATTGTACACAGATTGTATTGATCGAGGAGAGCACAGCGCCGAGAAACATAGCCTGTAAATAAGCTAAAGCAACCCGGTGCTGACTCTGACGTTTTCGCTCCTATTTTCTGCTTTGAACAGGAACTCAAAAGTGCTGATAACGCCAACAGATGCTTGCAAAAAAAAAAAAAAAAAAAAAAACTCAACTTGGAACCATTTTTGTAGTATCGCGAGCACGCCTTCCCCTCCCTCTGTGTACACTTTGCTATTACCGTAAACTTCTGTACGAGACTGTTAAGAAGCCGACTCTCCACCCTCACACTCGCCCAAATACGCCGAAATAGGCTTGGAGTTTATCACGGAGCTGCACATCCCCGGCTACGTCACGTTCATTCAGTTCTGGGGCTAAAAATAAATAAATAAACAGGGAAAATTGAAAGCGCAGCAACTTTTTAATCAGCGTTTACAAGCGATGACGGGGCAACTTTGTCAGACAGTCTGCAGACTCCATGTGTGAGGGTTTAAGTGACCTCGAGTGACTGTGAAAACCTTTATAATGCGAAGTTTGAAAGTAGTGCTTATAATGTAGGTGTGGCGTGAAACGGTCTTGCTTGGGATCCTAAATTAAAAAGTTGTCCCTGTTCAAGTATATATCAGTATAATGTACATATATTTGGAGTTTCTGAAAGTCCTGGTTTGTAAAATAGAAGCATATTTTTTTTGATTATGGATGTTTTTGTTGTTTTTTTCTAGCAATGACATAAAAAAACAACAACTTGTCTTTAGTGATAGGACAAGATCTCGTGCCACAAAATCCCGTGAGATAAAATTGCTGCACACATCTCGTGAGATTTCATTCCATTTGACAAAAAGAGTTGAGAAGGCTGGTCAGGGTTCCCACTTTTTTTTCACTAACAAAGTTTAAAAGCTTTTCAGTTTTCATTTGTTGGAAAAATACCTTGAAATAGAATAGCTCTTCTAACAGGATGCCGGATGATAACACAGGAATGGAAATCTACCAATCAATCATCTTTCAGTAAATGGTTAGAATGGATGCTTAAAACTGCAAACTATGAAAGGGTGACTTATAGATTACAGCAACGGCAAGATTTATTTTTCAAGATATGGAAAAAATTCTTTGATTATATGGAAAACCACAGAGGACTATCGCTAAACTGAACAAACAAATGTATTATTATTATTATTATTATTATTATTATTATGTGTATATATGTGTGTATGTGTGTGTATTTTTTATTTTTTTTTCCCTTCTTTATATTATTTAGGTATTATTTATTTTTCTTTTCTCTGGAGACAGTGGGGGGGTGGGGGGGGGCTGGGGGGGGGAAAAAAAAAAAAAAAAAAAGAGGGTCACATTGTATTACTGTTAATTATATTACTTATTTATTTTTTCTTCTACTTCTGTGGCATCTGATTTGTCTGCACAAAAAAGAAAAAAAAAAAATACCTTGAAAAATATTCATTCTAATAGTGAGCAGTGCCATTTTTATCCAGCAGCTGAAGGCCTTTTGTAGTGTATTAAAATTATAATGTTTACTCATCTATTTATTTAATTCTTCATTCATGGCATGACTGTCTGAGTTGAGTGATTAATGCAATAGCAAAGTTGGAGGCCATTTTGCAATGATCTGAAAATGACATAATAAATCAGCTCAATGGAACCAACACCACGAATATTAATTACACAAAAACATTTCTAGTTTAAAGGTGCATTGTGTAATTTTTCTAGCGGAGGGTCCGTCAAACGCTTTTCTCCATGAAAACGTTATTGCTTTGTCTGGAATGTTTCACAGTGTGCCATCAAATCTTTCTATCTTCATGGAAACCAAACCCGGGGTTCCCACTCTTTTTCACTGACAAAATTTCAAAACTTTTCCATGACTTTTTCATGACCTAAAGTGAATTTTCCATGACTTTACAGCTCCCTACTAGAATTGAGCAAATTTTTAGGGCTAAATATGAACTGTTAAGCCGTTCCACTCACCTTATGGTTTGGTTTTATAGTTTTTTAACATTCAAAATACTGTCAGTGCATTTATTGTCGTCTCTTTTAAACGAAAAGGCGCAGACGTTCGGAAATAATCATAACAGCCTAATGAGGACTTAAGAGAAAGCTGTAGTTGCAAGAAAGAGACACTAAAATTCCATTCCATGACCAAAACTTTCATTGAGTTTACAAAATTCCATGACTGTTCCAGGATTTCCATAACTGTGGGAACACTTTTCTTAGTTTAATGTGGTTTAGATCTGGTTTAGTCCTAGTTTAGTCCAAGTTTAGAACTAGTTCAGTCCTGCATGGTTTAGTTTTGGCTGAATCCTATAATTGAATTTACTTTAATTTAATTGACAAAATTTACTTTTTCAGGCCTGAAAATGGCATTTTCAATTTCCATAACCTTTCCAGGATTTCCGTGACTGTGGGAACCTCGCAAACCAGACCAAGTTACAGGTCAGATCTGTGGAGAGGCGACCCTGCTCACAGTCAGAATGCCAGTTTTTTCCTGGACTTTTGACCTGTAATTGAATAAATATTAAGTAGAGCTGTTTAATGTCATACTGTGGAACATTCCAGGTTGAGCAGTGACATATCTGTAGGTGATGGACCCCAAAACCACAAAGTTTCACAGTGCACCTTCAGAAGTAGTCGTGTATTTGTCATAATCAGCGTAAGTAACATTTTGTGAAATTCCAACACACACCGCTTTGGCGCATCTCTAAATCAAACACTTGCGAGATGAGAAAAAGACGAAATCTGAGGAAACTAATTAGCTTGATTTGATCCAAACTCCTCCACAGAGAGTTCAAGACCTGCATTTCAATGTGTGACCACGAAAGAGCAGCTCCCCTCCCATTTACAGCAAATTCCACTATTGCACATCACATTATGCAAACGCACACGAGCAGAAAATCTATGTACATTGTAATTGGAAGTCTGCTTTGGTCTGGTTGTGGGTTGAATCTCCTCGCCACATTGAGAGACCAAACATGACCAGTATCTCCTCCAGACAATGAACAATTTTGCATTTATTTGTTTATTTTCAGTGGGGTGGTCGGTTCGTTAGCGGTTCTTGTTTTTAACCTGATTGACTCCAAGATGAATCGCAGGCAAAAAGGAAATCGCAATTTGAATGGACGCAATCAGCGAACTACGAAGGCTGACATTTTTGAAGCACCATCCACAAACAAAATATCTCGTCTTAGTCGGCTTAAAAACTGCAAACCCTGTATTTTAGATCCGTAAACAGGTTCTGAAAATCTGATTCTTGTATTCGTTTGTCAGTTCAGATTTCAGTCTTTTTGTCAGTTCTTCTGGAAAATTCAAACTTTGAACAGAATCCTAAAATTAAATCAGAAGTTGCAACGCTTGTCAGCCTTAGTGCACAGTTGTTTTCATTAAAGACGCACTGCCCGAACTTTAGACTTATCCATTTATCCGTTTGTCAGATCTCTCAATATGAATACATGTTTTTTAAAGTAGCATTTTTAATACAAATACAAAATACCGCTGAATAAATAAAATAAATAATGTATATAACTTTAATGCCATGCTGTGTTTGTCTCAGAAAAGTGCAGATTTAAATAGCCCTAGTAGTTAAAATGTTTCCTCTGCCTTTCCTTACTTTTTTATTTGCAACAGCACTACTGAAAAAAAGTTTTACCCAGTAATTTTTAAGAATAAATAAGTGACGCATTTGTGAGATTGTGTGTTTTGGTTTTCATTATAGCGAGAGGGAGGAAGCAGCAGTTTCATGTTTGCAGAGGCTGGGGGCGGTGGAGATAAAGATACTTAAAAAGCTCACATTCCTCACAGATCTGGTGCATTAGCAAGTGTTAGACGTTCTTTACTCTCTCCACAGTAACGAGCAGCCGCCGAGCCGAGTTACAGGTCAGATCTGCGGAGAGACGTTCTTGCAAAGTTATAAGAGTGCTTGTTTATCAAGGCAGCTTTTTAACAAGATGCTATTGAATAAATGTATTACTTTAATGCCATACTGTGGAACATTCCTGGTCATCCGAAAAGCGACATAGGCTATGTTCAGACTGCAACCTGAAGTGACCCAAATCCGTTTTTTTTTTTTTTTTTTGCCCCTACACGACCTGTATCTGATCTTTTAACGACACTGATCAGATTTTTTCAAATGCGACCCAGGCCACTTGGATATGTGCTCTAAAACCAATACGTATCTGATCTTTTGACATGTGACTTCAGGTCTGGCCAGGTCGCATTCATCCAACCTACACGCTCACAAATCTACACAAACATTCTTCTCGTCATACGAAAATTGTGTATTAACTCCGTGTCAGTGAAGCAGCAAAGCACATCAACAATCCCAGCACTATTGGCTGCGACTCTGCACCCACACGTTCTTTTCTACGGACGTTGCTGCCGCTGCCCCACAAAACGCCACGGCCAAAAACCTCGTCCTTCTCCTTCTCAATCTCCTCCTTAAGACAAATAAGCTGTACATGTTCTGGCTCTGATACGACAGCAACTTTAAAATCTCCATATGCTCAATGCTCGCGTCCATGTTTAGGCAACTTCCGTAAACACTGAGCATTCTCTCTTCGTGTGACGTCGTCGTGTCGCCCAATGCACGTGCGGGACACTTTTGGGGCGTTTGAAGTTCACACTGGAGATCACATACAAGTCGCATTTAACTGGAAATGTGAACGACCTCGCAAAAAAAAATCATATTTCACAAAAGAAATCGAGCATTAAACCCTGCAACCTTGGACTTTTAAAGGTTCCATTTTACGCAAAATTAACTTTTGAGCTTTAAGCCATGTTATAATGTTGTTGTCATTTCAAAAACATACCTGAAGTTGTGTTTTGTTTCATTCACACGTTTGAGTAATCGTTTATTATTAGTCCGTGTATACAGCTCCAAATCTAAAAATGCTCTTTTCCACATTGTGATGTCATGTAGTGGTAGTTTTCAAGTTAACAGCTACATTTTAATTTCGTTCAGCAGAGATTGGCAATTCCAGCGCTGAAATGATCCAAATGTTTCTAGTGAAGGTGTACGGAGCTTAAAAACACAGTGGAGCACTTCCTATTTTACCATGTGACATCACAAGGTGGAACAGAGAGTTTTTTGTTTGAGTCTTGAATGAAACAAAACACAACTCCAGGTATGTTTGCGATGAGGAAACAACACAGATCAGAACTGTAATATGGGACCTTTAAATATCCGTAGTAGTTAAAAATATTGCCTTAGTTTTTTCTCACTTTTAATTTGTGACACCGTTCTTGAAACATTTTACCCACTATTTTTAAGAATAAATAAATGACGGATTGTGTATTTTAGTATTTATCTTTTAGGGAGAGGGAGGAAGCGGTCTGTTTCATGTTTGCAGAGGCTGGGGGCGGAGGAGATAAAGATACTAAAAAAACTCCTCACAGTATTTCACACACATCTGATGCAATGTTTATGAATGTTTCCAAAGCTCCGCTCCGACTCACCGCTGTAATGATCTGCTCTCCTGGCTAAGGTGCACACATCAGAGCACCACTGTTAAAATCACCTCCCAAATCTCCTGATTAGAATGCATGTTTAAAAAGTTACGCCGAAATGTAAGAAAAACAAAGAGATGGTGAGCGGGAACTGGAAAATCGATTTATGCGTTAGCTGTTTTGGCAAATCATTAATATACTCGCCTGTTTTTTTTGTTGTTGGTGGTAGATCATTTGTAATTTGATAGTTTGATAAATATTCAGATTTTTGTTCGTATTTGGGCAAAATTAGTCTTGTCTCAGTACAGAAATACTGAAGCCCTTAACCTCAAAATAAGGCTACGTTCAGACTGCAGCCTGAAGTGACCCAAATCAGATTTTTTTGCCCCTATGTGACCTGTATCTGATCTTTTAATGACAGTCTGAACGACACAGATCCGATTTTTACCTCCGCCAAGAAGGTTATGTTTGTTTGTTTGTTTGTTTGTTTGTCTGTTAGCAACATAACTCAAAAATTTATGGACCGATTTTGATGAAATTTTCAGGATTTGTTGGAAATGTGAAAAGGAAGAACTGATTTTATTTTGGGGGTGATCCGGAAGAAATCCTGGATTCTGGATCACTTTGAAATTTTAGTTAACATTGTGGTAAATGGGGCCAAAAATTTTGTTTCTCAATATCTCGGTTAATTATTGACCAAACCCCATGAAATTTGACTCAGGGATGGACAATGGGATCCTCTTTCATATTCCAAAGGCTGATCCGGATCTGATCCAGAAGACTGATTTTATCGCAATTTATATAAAAAATGGGGTAGTCCTTGGCGGAGGTCTGCGCTCTCTGAGTGCTTTTCTAGTTTTCAAATGCGACCCAACCCACTTGGATTTGTGCTTCGAAAACCGATACATATCCGAACTTTTGACATGCGACTTCAGTCTGAACGGCCATGTCAGGCTCAGAGTCTAGTTAATGGAGGGAAACGAGGTTCGCGAGTTTATTAATATTTGTGTTGATCGCTGTGTGTGCCAAATTTGAGGTGTTTTACCGGAACCGTGTGTTTTTTGAAATGACCAAGCACGGCTACAGGCGGTCCTGGCTCCTATATCAACAAAAACTGAAGTGCCTGCGAGCCAAGTACAAGGAGGCTAAAGTCTCAAACAAACGAAGCGGCCGTGGACGTGTAACCTGTCCATTTTACGAAGAACTAGATCGTATTTTGGGAGACAAGTTTAGTCGACTTCCGTAAACACTGAGCTCGCTCGCTGTGTGTGACGTCGTCGTGTCCTCCAATGCACATGCGGGACACTTTTGGGGCGTTTAAAGTTCACACTGGAGATCACATACAAGTCGCGTTTAATTGGAAATGTGAACGACCTCGCAAAAAAAATCAGATTTCACAAAATAATCAGACCTGAGCATTAAGCCCTGCAGTCTGAACGTAGCCTTAGTCAGCTGTGTATTATCTGCATTTAATAATAAAGTGCATTGTCTGATAACCAGGAGGTGCCCTGTTAACATGCTAGTTGTTGTAACAGCGTAATAATCTAAGGTGCAAACATCAGAGCACTAATGTTAAAATCACCCCCCAAATCATCTAATTAGAATGCATGTTTAAAAATGTTAGAAAAACAAAAAGGTGGTGAGCAAGAAGTAGAAAATCAATTTATGCGTTAGCTGTTTTGGCACATCATTAAAAATAGTTGCTTTCTTTGTTGGTTTAGTTTTTTGGTAAATTCATTTGCAATTTTATATTTTAAAAAGGACCAGTACCAGATTTCTGTCTTGCCCCAGTACAAGTATATTGTATAAGCCTCAGCTTTTTTGGAAATTAATTAAAAGCATTATCTCTGCTCTTCTTTTGTCTTGGTTTAAAACATGAATTTGTCTGTAGTGAAATTAAATCGAACGAGTAAAACATGCGTGGTGTGCTTGAAGACATAATGTTCAAATTAGCATGAATAGTAAGTGGATCATTTGCAATTTTTTTATTTTTTCAGGTATTTGATCAAAGTTGGTTTTGCCTGAGGTCAAAAAGTCTGCTGTGTACTGTGTGCATTTATAATAACACATTTTAATGTCCCATAACCAGGATAGTACTACTGCTACTACTACTACTACAAATAATAATGATTAATATTTTAATTAATCTGGGGCAGACTGACAGACATGAGGCTGCCAGTCAGCGCGATCAAACATTTCTGTTTAACTGTGCATATAACTGAAAGGTTCCGCACTCTTCTCTCCAATTTATGTCTCTCTTTTTTAATTTTAATCTTCGTGATTATTTATGTTTTGATTTGTTTTTATTATGATTTTAATGTATTTCTTATTCTGTAAAGCACTTTGAATTACTTTGTGTATGAATTGTGCTATACAAATAAACTTGCCTTGCCTTGCCTATCAGGCCCCCAACCACCATCATCGCTCACAAACACACCACTTTTATACTAGGCAATGTGGATGAAGTGCCTTGCTTAAGGACACAACGACAGTTTTTGCGACTCTTGCTGTGACAAAGAGGGCCTTTGTCCCCATTTTTCACTTTAGTTCAGTTACATCTATCTATATCAACTAAACAGCTAAATAATAACTATCCCGGGTTTGTTTTATTTAGTCTTTGTTTAATTGATCACATTCACACAGTTACTTTAAATTCATTTTATTTGGTTATATCCCTTCATTTTGGTTTAAACTTACCACCTTTACCTGTGACTCCACATGGTCTGGGAACAAAAGAGGGGGCGTGTCCTTTGGCGGCCATATTTATAGGCTCAGGGGGAGGTGTTGGCCCAGACCATGTGGAGGGAAGCCTCGGAAATGGTTCTCTTTGTTTTATCAAATGGGTTATTAGAATTTTGGTTTCAGTTTATCTAGTTAAGTTGGAGCACTGTTCAGTTTAAAAGGGGGATTAGGCTTCAGTAAATAATTTAAGGCAGCACACCAGTAAGGAAAGGAAATTGCTACAGTTTTCCCCGTAAGTTGGTGTGAACCCAGGGGGAGGGACTTCCTCTCTGGGGGGTATATAAGTAGAGGCAGTTTAATCAGTAGGGAGGTCACCATCAGTGCAGCCAGGTGCCTGTGGGTATTTTCTTTTGTTGCGTTATTTTCTGTTGCTTTTGTTTAGTTAAGCACAGTTCTTTTTTTGTAAATATGTATATAATTTTGCACACGACTTGGAAGGATCCAATAAAGAATTTGGTTTGGTGAAGGACAACTTTGCACTGGACTCTCATTTTGACCACTTGGGCCAGCTTCCCCACACTTGCCCATGTGACACCTGATTTTCCCAGCGGTCTCCCATCCAAGTACTAACCGGGCCCGGTCTTGCTGAGCTTGTGAGATCTGACGGGATCAGTCTTTGACAAGCCGGTATGGCCAGGATGTGCCCTGTTAGCATGCTAGTTGTTGTAACAGTGTAATGCTCCGCTCTTCTGCCTAAGGTGCACACATCAGAGCGCCACTGTTACACTCACCTCCCAAATCTCCTGATTAAAATGCATGTTTAAAAAGCTACACCCAAATGTAAGAAAAACAAAGAGACGGCGAGCAAGAAGTGGAAAATCGATTTATGTATTTGGGAATTCATTAAAAAATATTTGCTTTGCTTTTGTCTTGGTTTAAAACATGAAGTAAAAATGAGCTAGTAATACATGCATGGTACTTTGAAGACATAGTTCAAATTAGCAAAGGGAGAAAATCATTTTATTTATTTTCATTTACAATTTTACATGGGCTCTATTCACACTTATGTCACAAAAATGGAAGACTTTTGGAAACGTGCGGGTGACGACTTCCTTTGGGCTCTGTTGGCGATAATTACTCTTGACAAAATCTGGGAAAACTGAGAAATTGACCCGGTTTTCTTCATCTAGATGTCAGTGTATTCTTTCTTTTTTTCCTTTTATAAATTGCCCATTAATTTGTGTTTTATAAGATGCTGCTCAATCCATAGTTTTATCAAATGTCGGTAACTACACATCTGCATGTTTCCGACGTCTTCCGGTAAGCGTGAATAGAGCCTATTTGAAAGCCCCTGTACTTGATTTTTTGATGTATCTGAGCAAAATTCGCCTTGCCTCTTGCTGTTGTATAATCTGTGTCTAATTATGAAGTGTTTTAATCTCTACATGCTGCCATTAGGCCAGTTAATAAGCAGCAATAACGTGTCCTACCACAATTATGCAGACGACACTCAGATCTACGTCTCTCTGGCAGCAGGAGACTATGGACCAGTGGACTCACTCTGTCACTGCATCCAACAGATCAGTGTGTGGATGCAAAACAACTTTCTCCAGCTAAAGTCTCTGACAAGACTGAAGTCATAGTGTTTGGTCCACAGAAACAAAGGGACAGTGTCAGCAGTCACCTCCAGTCTCTCTCTCTAAAACCTTCAAATCAGGCAAGAAATCTAGGGGTAATAATGGACTCAGACTTGAACTTTAACAGCCACATCAAGTCAATAACATCTGCAGCCTTTTACCATCTAAAAAACATAGCAAAAATCAAAGGTTTACTGTCTAAATCAGACTTGGAGAAACGTATCCATGCGTTTGTCTCCAGTAGGTTAGATACTGTAATGATCTGATCACTGGTCTCTCCAAACGAGCTGTGAGACGCTGCGGAACATCCAGAACATCCAGAACATCCAGAACGCTGCAGCTCGGGTCCTTACTCGAACTAGGAAGTACGAGCACATAAGTCCTGTGCTCAGGTCTCTGCACTGGCTTCCTGTGGATCAGAGAATAGACTTTAAAGCAGCTCTGCTTGTGTACAAGTCTCTCCATGGCCGAGCACCAAAGTCCATCTGTGACATGTTAGTGTCATATGAACCATCTCGCACTCTGAGGACCTCAGGGACCGGCCTCCTGCTGGTGCCCAGAGTCTGGACTAAACAAGGGGAGTCAGCGTTTCAGGTTCATGCAGCTAAAACCTGGAACAGTCTGAACATGTGAGACTCGACTTTGACGGTGTTTAAATCCAGGCTCAAAACATTTCTGTTTAACTGTGCAAATAACTGAAAGGTTTTCATTCCGCACTCTTCTCTCCAATTTATGTCTCTCTTTTTTAAAATTTTAATCTTCATGATTATTTATGTTTTGATTTGTTTTTATTATGATTTTAATGTATTTCTTATTCTGTAAAGCACTTTGAATTACTTTGTGTACGAATTGTGCTATACAAATAAACTTGCCTTGCCTTTAATGTCCAATAATCAGAAAATCCGCTATTGTCCATGCTAGTTGTTGTTGCATTTCCACTCTGGTCTTTCAAAGTTGCGAAAAGCTCTTCTAACCTCATTGAGTGAATAATGAGGATGCTCTGAATGCGTAAGGTAAACGAGGAATAACTTTGGACCACTTCAATGATCTAGTTCTGTTTTTCACTTTTTTTTTTTTAAGAACCGTGCCTTTAAGTTGACCCTTTTTAGTGTTTTAAATAAGGCTGATTTCCACCACAAAAGTTCACAAACCCATTAAACCATCCGTCCCCGAGGCTTACTGTACAATTTGAATTTCTCTCTTTTTTTTTTCTGTTGAACCCACTGAACGCTCTGTGCCTATTACACACTTTGGGCTATGGCTTCCTGGCTTAAATAATGGCCCTGAGATGTTAAATATGTAAAAATGCAGAGTGGCTCTTTCTCAGGCTTTGTGGATGAAAATGTGATTTAAAGTGGCTAATCTACCTAAGTTAGTCCTGACCAGAAAAGCGTAAGAGTTGGAGATAGGTTCAAGGGCACAGAGGTCAAATACTGGGACAATTAAGCCTATATTAAAGCTTACGTAACTACTTTTTAAATTGTAAAAGGAGGAAGTATAGGTATGCAAATCTTTCTATCTACCTCTCATATTCTTTGGTTCATCTTGTGATTTTTGGGCTCTATCTTTAAGGTGCACTGTGTAACTTTTTGTTTAGGGGTCTGTCAGCGGCTTGTTTCAATGAATGTCATAGTTCTGTCTGGAATGTTCCACAGTATGACATTAAACAGCTCTGCCTTACATTTATTCAATTGCGGGTGGTTTTATAGCTCAAAAATACCTAGGAAATCAGGCGTTCTGACTGCGAGCGGGGTTGCCTTTCCGCAGATCTGGCCTGTAACTTGGTCTGGTTTGGTCTTCGTGAATATAGAAAGGTTTAGAGTTTTGTTTTTGCGGTGTGTTCAACAAATTTCAGCTTTTACAACTCTGGCATTTGACGTGTGAACACTTGAACGCTTGAAAAGTGCAGCTGAAGTGTTGGACTGTTTTTTGCATGTTTTTATATCGTGTTGGTTTTAATGTAAAGTGCCCTGATTGTTGTAAAGTTTGATTGATTGGTTTGATTAGACTAGTCTAGAAACGCGTCAACATGAACTTTATGTTAACCGGGCTCCTTTGACTCACAAATCTCGTTCGATCTGAAGTTCCATAAAGCTTTTAAGCCACCTACTGCCTTTGATTAATTTCATTTCTCTCCAGCAACTAGGTCAGGAATCAGAATACACTAGATGGATTGCAAGAACTCCGAAGAAGAAGTGCGAGTCCGGACACCGGCCAATCAGTGAAGAGCCATACAATTTGTGTTGGCAACGATTCCCGAGATCGAGGATTTGACGCCGGAACAAAGAGAATGTTTAATGAATTTTATCAAGGGGAAAGAAATTATCGCTCTTCTTCCTACGGGATTTGGGAAAAGCCTAATATACCAGTTTGCCCCGTTAGCAGCGGATTGCATACGCCACGATCAAATAGCAGCGATTGGTTTAATAAAAAAGTACTGTGGGTTTTTTCGGAAGGTTCAATGCGTGTCCTAAAAAGAAGCACGAGAGATGGAGAATCCGAGAGAACAGGCCACTTTATTTCGTCATTTTCCATTGAGAGAGATTCAAGTTGATTACCAAGTACAACTGCCACCCCGGAACGACACCTCTGACCAACTCAAAATCAGGGGTAGCTTTATACTACATCTTGACAAAACATTAACTTGTTGATTTAGCATATACAGCAAGAAAATGAACAATACTGCTGACCCAGTACACCTTATCATGGGTGGGAACATGCCACGGGGTCCACATATGTCAGTTTTTCTGCTTCGTGGCACTCAAAGTCCAGAAAAACATGTTCTTTATGGCACTCCAAGTACAGAAAAAACATGTTATATACACCTATAGATAGTCATACGTGTTTTCCACCCTGTTGTCATTCCAAAGTCCATAATATTGGGTGAATTAGCATGACAAACACATAATTTCCCACAGTACCCACCTACATTGAGCGAACTATTTCTAATGCGGTTTCCACAAAGTGAAAACAGCTGATGAATCAGGCTCTAAAGCTATGCCTTCCTTAACTAATCCCCGCTGTACACTGACCGACAGGTACAGTTCAGGTTCTGGTTTTACTGCGACTTGGAGTTGGTGACTTGGGCAGAGAGTGGAATTGCGCTCCCGAGACAATGTGTTCACAGGGATTCACGCGTTGGTCAGGAGTTCACACGATAGATTAGCATGTACAAGAAGCCTAAGTATATTTGTGAAGTACCAGGAATGTGCAGGGATATTTTATCCTGAAAATACACCAGATCTGTCAGCTCTGCGTGTCTGATTTCCAGTTTTGCTCATGTGATTTTTGTCAGCTTGACACAGTGTCTGGCTAAAATAGACTTTTGTGAATTCTTTCCAAAGGTCCATGCCCCCACCCGCACCCACACCGCTCCGAGGTCAGTGTGGCAGGATGCTACTGAATTTAATGACTTTCTAAATCTTGCGGTCCTGAACTACACCTGCAGTCAGTGTACACCGGGAATAAAGCTATAACCAATACTTATACCCAGTCAAAACACTGCATTTATTCACTTTGTTCTAGAAGTTGCCGTGGGCGCTCACATCTTCATTCAGATTTTATTATTGTGAATGTGGCTGCTGATCGTAACAGCAAATAAGTTACAAAACCATTTTAAAGCCCCCAGAGAATCAGAGCAGTGTTGACTTATTGGTGCACATTTAACATTTTAAGCAAATCATCCTACTTTACATCAGATTTTAGCAGTGAAACTTTTCCCCGATTTTCCATTTAAATGACATTCCACCACAACAGAAGCACAGTTTAGTTTCATTTACAGCAAAAGTGCCCAAATATTTCGCATTTAACTGTGCTATGCAACTTTTCTGGACATGCCTACAATATTTTTCCAAAATATGTGGCATTCAACGTATCCATCTTAACTTTTGCTTTAATTGCTCAGATTTGCACAGATCTGACCTGTAACTTGACCTGTTCAGACAAAGCAATAATAATCTCCATGGAAACAAGCTGGTTTTGGACCCTTTACACTAGAGATTGGTCAAGACCTCATGCCACAAATTCTTCCGAGACAAAATTGCAACAAGACTGTGCATACATGAGGAAAATGACCTTGTGAGATTTTTGTCCACATATTTTTATATTTGTCTTGGATGAAAAAAGTTAACTTTGCTGAGTAACTCCTCTTGAGAAGCTGTAATACCAAAAAAAATCCTTAAATTAAATACATAAAACAAAAAGGCAAAATTGTGAAGTGAATGGCACAATACACTGATTAAAAAGTGTATCTTGTCTTGTTCTGGTGAGACGAATCTTGTGAGCCGAATCCCGTGAGTCAAATCTTGTGAGCCGAATCTCGTGGGCTGAATCTCCTGAGCCGAATTTCGTGAGCCGAATCTGGTGACCCAGATTTCGTGAACTGAATCTTGTGGGCTGAATCTCATGAGCCGAATCTCGTGAGCTTAATCTTGTGAGCCAAATCTTGTAAGCTGAATCTCGTAAATCTCGTGAGCCGAATCCCGTGAGGCAAATCTCGTGGGCTGAATCCTATGTACCGAATCTCGTAAGCTGAATCTCGTGAGATGAATCTCGTGAGCCAAATCTTGTGAGTCGAATCCCGTGAGGCAAATCTCGTGGGCTGAATCCTATGTACCGAATCTCGTAAGCTGAATCTCGTGAGATGAATCTCGTGAGCCAAATCTTGTGAGTCGAATCCCGTGAACCACATCTCGTGAGCCGAATCTTGTGGGCTGAATCCCATGAGCCGAATCTCGTAAGATGAATCTCATGAACCGAATCTCGTAAGCTGAATCTCATGAACCGAATCTCGTGAACCAAATCTCTTGGGCCGAATCCCGTGAGTAGAATCTCGTGGGCTGAATCTCATCCGCCCAAACGTGTCGTCTCATAGAAATTGTGCGTTGTCCCATCCCTGACACTTACCCGCTTTAAGTCACAATTTTCCAAAGCTATTTCGATTTTTCGGATAAAAAGCATTCCCATCTTCACCGTTATGATGATGTGTGAGTGTATTATAACTCATATCTATAAATATCTTACCTCAACCTCAACACACGGTTTGCTTTATTACCTTCTCGGCTCAGAGGGACCAGACTGGGACAGAAGTCTGCAAATTTCCTCTTGTGTTTTCTCTGTATGCCCGTGTGCGTATTAATATGTTTTCATTGCACAGGCTATAACACGTATGTCAGCAGCTACTGGGTCCAGGGCAATTTGTCAACATGAGAGGTGAATCATTGCAGCTGTGAAATATTCATACGCCTCATGAATATTAACAACTTTATTGGAGCCATTACCATAACACCGGGACTACCGCGGCTCAAGCCTTACCATAAAAGAGCGTTTTACAGTAAATTATATGGATTTATTCTCTTTATTTGAGCTTGTGCCAGATACAGGGGACCGAAGAGAGGGCTGGCTGTGCAGAGATGAGCATTCATTGAGCAATCATCGTCTGTGCAGAAAATAAAAAGGCGACGTGGCATAAATTCAAGAAGGAATTGTTCAAGGTCCTATATTACGTGAAATGGACTCTCGTGAGCTTTAAGATATGTTAGAATGCTTTTACCTTCTCAAGAACATACCTGGAGTTGTGTTTTGTTTCCTTCAAGCTTGTTTGAGTGATCCTTTATTGTTAGTCTGTCTGCGTCGCCAAAGCGCAACGTGCTCTGTCCCACCTTGTGATGTCATGAAGCGGTAGTTTTCAAAGTAGTTAACAGCTGCCGTTTATTTTTAGGTTGGTAAAGTTTAGAAATTTCAGGGCTTAAGTTATCCAAATGATTCTAGTGAGGGCGTATGGAGTTTAAAAACACAGTATTACCACACGTTTTCTGTTTAAAAGAAGATTGAATATACAAGGGTTAGTGTGTTAAATGTGTGTGAATGACTAATGAGCTTCTTTGTTTCACATGCATCACTTAAAAAAACAAATCCGACTGGACGTTTATGTTCACTTCTGGCCAGAGACAGAAGGAGGGTGTGCAGGGTGTGGGGACCAGACTGATATCAATCTGTACAAAAGCACAGAGAGATCATTGTGGATTTGTCAGGCGAGTTGTACCCAAGTGAATTAAGTTTACCCCCAAAATCCATGGCTGACACAAGGAATATCCCCAGTATTAAGGCTAAAATATGCCGGAAAATTGTCTCATCATAGGCTTTTATCTCTCTACTGGGACCTAAATGTAGCCTGATTCATCAGCCGGTTTCACTTCGTGGAAACCGTCTGACCTCACAGCATTGGGATTCGTTCACGCGACTGTAGATGGGTACTTTTTTTATTTAACCCATCGCTGCTATTTGGTCGTGACGTATGTAATGCGCCAAATCCCGTAGGAAGAAGGGCAATAACATCTTTCCCCTTGATAAAATTCACCAAACATTCTCTTTGTTCCGGCTTTAAATCCACGATCTCGGGAATTGTTGCCAACACAGAATGTATAGCTTCGTCTACATCCATCTCGACCACTTTGTTTACTGTTGTGCTGTACCACAAAAGGGACAGACGCTTGAGTTTGACGTCATGGCTTCACAGCTCTTCACTGATTGGCCAGTGCTCAATCTACAACTTCCATGGTTCTTGCAAACGATCTAGTGTATTCTGATTCCTGACCTAGTCGCTGGAGAGAAATGAAATCGAGTACTACTGCCTGATGACATCATAAGGTGGAACACAGCATTTTGAGCTTTGGAAATGTAGACAGACTAATAATAATACTAAATGCTTTCCTAGTATCCTACTTATTCACTGCGATGTATGTATAATCCAACAACTTTCAGAGACCAGAGCGTAGTCTTGTTCTGAGGTTGAAGTTAACAATAACTGGCATGCTAACACTGCACTTCCTCATTTTTAGATATAATGTGCTTTATAATGATGCCTCACTCAGACTGCACATGGTCCATTTGTTTCATTTTAACCCAAGAGCTGCTTTTACAATATCTGTGTAATATAGAAACTTTAACAATGCAGTGAAGAGTTTCTGAGAGCTTCAGACAAGTTAGACATTCAAATACCAACTTTTGTTTGCAACTGTCCAAGTCTATTCCTCTTCATGTTTGAATTCCTTATTAAACCTGACTTGCCTTAGCTCACCCATATGTGCCCGTCTTTTATGAGTCCAAATGAAATCAGTGACAAATTGATGTATTTCCATGAATAGAGGAAAGCGTTTTCAGTTTAATCGAGTTGCCAAGTTGTTGATTGCAATTTGTCTTTGTAAGTGTAATCAGGAGCGCTGTCACAATCAGCAGAATGACATTTGTATAATCAGTTAAAATCCACTCGGAGAACTGTCCAAGTCCTGTTTGCCAGACCCATTATAATTACTCACTTTTCTCCAAACGCCAGCTTTCATGTCCACCAAGAATCTATGTTTTTATGTTTGGACAAAAGAACGATTCTGACAGAAATAAACAGGCATTATGAAAGCTTTCTCAAATGTGTAAGGCGCAAATGATATGAAATCGATTCCTATACGACGCAAAACTTACCCTTATGAGCTTTAAATTGTGTTAGAATGGAGTTTAAAGCGCAGCGGAGCACTTCCTGTATTACCACATGGCATCACAAGGTGGAACATGGTGTTTTTTGTTTGAGAGAAGAACTATGCAGGATTTGTGTTTTAAATATGCACGAATGACACAAAATAAACTCCAGGTCTGTTTGATCAGTGACGTGCAGTGGGCCAAAAATGGTGATGGGCACTATACTGCTTATATTCTCTTTACAAACACATAATAATCACCTTTACTAATACAATTATTAAGCTTTAATGATTTATTTGGCTTATACACAAAAGGGGAAAAAAATGAAAAAATAAGAAATTGCACGGGACTCTTGAACCTTACTAATATCCACTTAAAGAGATGCGTACACTGTGCAATTTTTGGCCCTTTTCGAGCCGATTTTTCACTCGTGCAGCTGTTTTTGGGGCTGAGTTTTGGCTTAATTGTGTGTCGCGCTTCGTGTAGTAAACATGGAGTGACGAGAACCGAGTAATACCTCACGACCAGCTCCTGATCGGCAATTGTAGCTCGCAAAAATACCAAAGCTGTTTGAAATCCAGTGAGGCTTTTGCACTGTTGAAGCAGTTCTTATAGTGTGAGAACATGAATCGAGAGTTGTGAACTTTTAAACCCTGTGATTTGGTCGTACAGTTTGAGCTGGGGCTGAGTGAAACAATCGAAAATATCGCAGAGTGTATGTCCGGCATTAGACGACTGAATTAACCAACTGAGCTTAACTCCATTCTACCATCAGTAAGTCCTGCAAATAATCAGTGAACAGAATCACATTAGGACTGTAGTTAATGTGTACTGTAATCATTTCTTTAGTTGTAAAAAGGCTCAATTAAACTGTGCAGTGAAATTTGACACCGTCTTGTTTAATCTTATAGTCCATATTTCTGTAGTAAATGTCAGATTAAGTGACTAAACGTGCTCCTTCGTGCTCAACATTATTTGTCTTGGCAATAAGAAGACAAAGCATTGGGCAAAAGTTCATATATACTGTAAGGTATTTGAGAAATTTAAATGGAGAAGCCCCTGCCTTCGACTGCTGCCCAGATCTCCCTGCACAGGCCCCCTGTGGATCCTCCTGTGGGCGATGGGTCCACTTGTGTACGGCCCCATGTCGATCCTTTGGACTATGCCTGGCAGGGTGGGCCCTGGTAACGCCAATCTGGGTGACGTAACTGGCCTTGTTGTTGTATTTATTATAAAGGGCTTCTGCAAAGCTCTCAATTTACCAGTCAATCTATGTTCCTCCCCTCACCTATGGTCATAAGCTTTGGGTAATGACAAAAGTGTCCCCTGTCCCAGCAAATTTATCCAAAACCAGTGATTTGTCCCAGTTTTATACAAGAAATGTCTCTATTTTTGACCAGTTTGATCCCTGCCGACAGTGAAGAGAGGCATAAATTGTCATTTGTTCAGGTAAAATACAGAAAAGCTGCTTAAAAATGACCAAAACACAAAGAAAATGTAACTAGACTGACTCACATCAGTTCCGAGTGCATAAATGTTTCCTTAATTACGGCACTCGTTTCACAGTTTTATTAATACTAACCACCCCAAACCAGAGATGTTCCAGTATTTTTTACTTTGAAAATCTGGTCACCCCTGCGCATGACCTCCTCACATTCTAGGAACTGAAAACCACCAACAGTGCAGACCGTTTAGTGCGGCCTGAGTTTATAGTGTGGATCATTTAGGAAGTTGTGTAAGAGTTGTACTTGTTGACACCGGACTGGTTCTTGAGACAGTTCTTGAGACCACTTTGTGAGGTCGTGCTCTCCTCTCGGAATCAAACACACTTTAAAATCAGCCCGGTCCTCTTTGACCCTCCTTCAAAGCTTTCCCCTCCCATACACTCTGAAACTGCGGATTTCAATTTTCTCTCGATATCACAGTGATGATTCTTTGACTTACTTGTTACATCTTAAAGGACAGGCTTGGTATGAAAAACTGATTTTTACGGTCTTCAAGGTGCAACTTTAGGTGTAACTTGGTGGAGCATCTGTCGTCTGCTTCTTTCTGTAGATATATCATCGCTCTGCCTGCAATGTTCCACGGTGTGACATTAAACAGCTCTACCTTATGTTTATTCAGTTACAGGTGATTTTATAGCTCAAAAACACTACGAAAAACAGGGATTCTGACAGGGAGCGGGGCCACCTCTTCACAGATCTGACTTGTAACTTGGTCTGGTTTGGTCTCCGTGAAGGTAATAAGGTTTAATGCACCTTTAAAAATGAGAAAAACAGAACTGCTAAACCATTTAAAATGCCGTAAGACCATCCTAATTTCTCACCGTGAGTTTGTTTTGTAATTTTCAGAGGCCAGAGCTAACAAGAACTAGCATACTATCAATGCACTTCCTGATTTACCAAAAATTTAACTCTTTATAATTTGATCTAGACAGCAGACATCAGTTTCATCTCACTCTAAGAACTGTGTTTACATTATATCTATACTGGGAAAAAACATGGGTACAGGTCATTTAAAGGTCCTATATACTGCGTTATTATAACTTAAAACACAGCTGTCAAACATAGGGCCTGGGGGCTGGATCCGGTCCTCCAAAACCTTTAATCTGGCCCTCATCTTATTTTCTACTAAAATATTTATATTATATTTACTATTAAAATATTGGTAATTTTCTGCACTGCTGAGTAGAGCAGCGTCTCCAGTGTCTCTGTACGTGGCCCCTCCCACCAGAGCAGCACAAATGAAGACTTGTCTCTTTCCAAACGCTCTTAAAGGACGATCGTTTTGACTGTTGACCGTGACTCCCTCATCAGCAAAATGTCCAAAATGAGAAAATTGGACTCTGAGTGCAGGATTTTCCAAGAAAAAATGACTTATTCCTGTTTGCATACAAGTTCATGTTAAAGCATTGTGTTGAATTTTTTATTTTTTTTTTTTTAATTTCAGGTTGTTCATAATATCATAATATTTTGTAAAAGAAAGAGTTCATCAATTAAAAAAGATTTCTGTACTAGATTTGTGTTTCTCTGCACAAATATTTGAACTTATTGTTATTTTTGGGGTTTATATGCCATGAGTTTTCTGATCAAATAGGTCGGATCTGGCCCCCGGACCAAAATAAGTTTGACACCTCTGACTTAAAATAACATATGTATAGAAAGCAGTTTTTTTTGATGAGGTAATAACATTATAACTTGACTCAAATAGTTAATTTTGTGTAATATCGGACCTTTAACCTCGTCCATTCTGTGACGAGAATAGAACATGACAAATGTATGAAAATGTCGACTCACATACAGTGTTTATTTAGTGATTTCCATCCCACTGGGCACATTGTGAGTCTGTAGACACTTGTATTCTCCTAATCCCTTTGAATATGGGCTAAGCAGCCATTCCACACACATGTAACATACAAAGGGACTTATCCGTGTTTTGTGGCTGGGTTTAAAGAGCAGGAGCCGTGCTGTGAGGGGAGATATCATTAGGATTTCCCACTATTGTACACTGAATGTTTCTTAGCTCACACTTCCCACTGAGAATATGCTGTGCTCATGTTAAAGAGCTCATGTTTCACTATTTTATGATCTGTTATAATGTTGTTTCTTCATCTAAAACAGACCTGGAGTTGTGTTTTGGTTCATTCACACAAACCCTTTGTATTTAGGCTGAGTTCCGTCTGAACCCGGAAACACTGTGCTCCAACTAGTAACAGGAAGTGCTCTAGTGCAGTGGTCCTCAACCTTTTTAGCTCCATGAACCGGTTTTATGTCCGACATTATTTCGAGGACCGGGTGCTGTGGCAGCGCATCGTGGTTTAGACTTGGTTTAGTCTACAACACGACAACTCTCCACAAATATACAAAAGTATGATACAAAACTATACATTACAACTTCACAAACCTGATGTGATGTGCATTAGTTTCATTAGCAGGATGCACTCTGATTGTGTAATGAGAATTGTTTCGGCAATTATATAGCATTTTCAAAGCAATAAAAGTAACTAATTAACCCTAAACAAAAAACAGCCACTCTTAAAACTCTTGTTGTACCTGTAGTTTAGACCTCTGCAAACATAGACTCTTGTATTACTGTAGTTTTCATATTTCAGTCTTTTTTCAAATGTTAATGCTTCTGGAGTTTTTATAACGAGCACTTACATCCTACTTACATCCTACTTTTGAAACATTGCCTTTATAATATTGCAGATCTAATGAAAGCAGCCACATCACTTTGCCAAGTTACAGATCAGATCGGTCTTAATGCATGTTTTTGTGTACGTTCTGAGAAATAAAAACTCCTATAATGCAAGATATAGTCCAGTGAGGTTAATCCATGTATCATTCGTTTATTCGTTTTTCAATGTAAAACCAAAAATTTAAAAAAATGAAAAAGCAACTGTTTTCTTCACTATTTGTCTCCAAAACCAAATTGAAAAAAAACAGGTAACAATTATTTTTTTCAGTTTTGGATTTTGTGTTTAAGTGAAGAATGGAAAAAAAGAATAATGACCGTTTCCCGTTTACGTGCCTTCCGTGACTGGTATGCCGGACTTTTGCACAGAAAATGAACTGAACCAGGACTGATCCAGGTCCGGGACCAGACCGGAACCAGAGCAAAGACCAGAGCAGACTCCGAGCTTTGACTTCAAGCCTCCGCGGGGTCCGAGCCTCAGCTTCGCTCTCTGGCCCTGCCGTGGGCTCTGAGCCTCCGGTCTGGTCCCAGTCTGGTCCCGGCCTGGTCTCGGTCTCAGTCCCGGTCTCAGTCCTGATCTGGTCCCGGACCTGGATAAATCCTGGTTCAGTCCGTATGCAGCGCAAAAGTCCGGCATCACACGGGAAGTGGAAATCACGGAAGTCACATAAACGGCTGTTATCTGTTTTTTCCATTCTTCATTTAAACACAAAATCCAAAAATGGAAAAAATAATCATTATCCGTGTTTTCATTTTGATTTTGAAGACAAATAATGAAGAAAACTGTTGTTTTTTTCGTTTTCTTATTTTTGGTTTTATATTGAAAAACAAATGAACGAATGATACACGGATTGAGGTTCATTTGGTCTTCTGATAATTTATGTTTTTAGGTTATTTTTTTAGACCAAGAGTTTGTTTTCATCCCTGACAGTTTCGACTAGTGAGTAGTCAAAACTGTCAGGGATGAAAACAAAGTCTTGGTCTGAAAAAATAACCTAATAACATAAATGCAAGATCTATTTGTTTAATGCCATGCTGTGGAACATCCCAGGCAAAGCTACTATAACATCACCATGGAGACAAACAGATGGCAGACCCTCCACCAGAAAAGTCTAATTTGCGATTTCATATCTGCGCCAACTCATATTGTGATTGCAAAAACAATGTGTATTGTATTTTCTTCCAAAATTGTGCAATCCAAAGTAGATGCAGATTTCCACTTTTTAAAACTTTTAAATTTTGTCATTCTGCGGACAGTTCGTTTTTACTTTCTCCTTCGACATTGTAGAGTGCTTCCCTGAGTTTTTTTTTTTTTTTTTCTTCTTTAATCATCGCAGCTGCCAGTTGAGAGAGATGGAGGTGCTGGGAGGAGAATGAATGCAAAAAATGAATCGTATTTTCAGTGAAGCATTGGCTTACATGGGCTGTAATCTAAAGGCTCCCGCTCGCTCACATAACAAATGCATCGTATGTAAAAACGCCGGCTTCTCCTCCCTGCTTTCCCCGCTTCAAAGCACATGTAGCATCCTTAATAAGTCCTGTACATTCCAAAATATATGACTTTTCTCTGTTTAAAATAAGAACTTGTGGTATTAACACTCAAAAGAAATGAAGCGATGCCCCTAAATAAGTATATTATGTTAAACTTTTCCATTTAAATAGGTGCACTGTTTTGGGTCAGGAATCGGAAACACACTAGATGATTTTCCAGGAAGTTGTAGACCGCCCATCGGCCAATCAGTGAAGAGCTGAACCAACCCGAGTTGCGATAGCAGACTGCATACTCATCCTCCTTTGGACTTCCTTTGTCAAACACAAACTTCACATTTTTTTTGCACCTTTAATTCGCAAGTTCATCTCGCAGAAACGACTATGAGCGTTGACAGACATGTTCATTCTCTGCTTTGTTCGCTGTTGTTTCGGCAATTACTCGGACACCACTGAGCGTTCCGGTGCATTACATACGTCACGACCAAATAGCTGCGATTGGTTAAATAAAAAAAAGTACCCGCCTACCGTCAAGCGAATGAATCCTAATGCTGTGTGGTCAGACGGTTTTCACAAAGTGTAACCGGCTGATGATGTTTGACTTTTCTAGTAGATCTGCCACCGTGGAGATGTCATAGCTTTACCTGGAATGTTCCACAGTATAGCATTAGACACATTTATCCTGCATGTGCTCAATAATAAGTGTTTTTATTGCTTGGAAATGCCTTGAAAAACATGAATTCTGGTTTTGAGAGAGTGTTTGCCTCTCCGCAGATTTGGCCTGTAACTTGGCCTGGTAGTACAACCTGCTTCTTAAAGGCGTGCTATGTAACTTTTTGGCTGGATATGTCAATGCTCTGCCTGGAATGTTCCACAGTATGACATTAAACAGGCTCTACCTTACATTTATTTGATTACAAGTGGGTTTGTAGTTCAAAAATACCTAGAAAAACAGGTATTCTGACTGTGAGCGAGATTGCCTCTCCACAGATCTGACCTGTAACTTGGTCTGGTTTGGTCACCATGACGATAGCAAGGTTTACTACCATACTGTGAAAATTCCGAACAAAGCAATAACATCTTTATGGACCCACCACCAGAAAAGTTACAAAATGCTTGGATAAAAACTTCTTGGAGATCAAAACACGCAATCTCCGTGGAAACAACAAGTAGCACATCCTCACACCACCTGCTTCTTAAAGGTGCACTATGTAACTATTTGGCTGGGCGTCCGTCACCTGCTTGTTTCCATGGAGATGTCATTGCTCAGCCTGGAATGTTCCACAGTGTGACATTAAACAGCTCTACTTTACATTTATTGAATTACAGGTGGTTTTATAGCTCAAAAATACCAAGAAAAACAGATTCTGACTGTGTGAGGGGCCGCCTCGCCGCAGATCTAGCCTGTAACTTGGTCTGGTTCAGTCTCCATGACGATCGCAAGGTTTAATAGCACACTGTGAGACATTCCAGACAAAGCAATAACATCTCCACGAAGAAAACCATGTGAGGGACCCTCCAAAAAAGTCACATTTGGAGATCGATAATCCGTAACTTTAACGCCATAATGTGGGACATTCCAGGCAAAACCACACAGTCTCCATGGAAACAACAAGTCGCACATCCTCCATTAGGAAAGTTACATATAGCGGACCTTAAAATGTACGTTATTTGGTTAGGAAATGAGTTGCCGCTTATAAAATAAACTTAAAGCAGCAGAGAACAGAGGGAGCTAAAAATGTGCAGAATAACAGTCCTTCTTGTTGACTCTCATCTCCTTAATACAAAAATAAAACATTGCCAGGGGAGGAAAATAGATGCAAGTTACATATTTATTTTAGCCACGGAAAAGACTGAAACCGTAAGTACTTTCTTCTCTCACTCCACTGTATTCAGAAATGGCTCTCATATTTGCATGCATAACACTGGCAGGCTGCATATAGGAACAGGAGCTGGGGAAGGGATAAGGGCCAGTGTATAGGAGGTGTGAGGAAAAAACAGGACAGAACCATGGACTTAACGAGGACTAAACCCGGATTTAAGCGTCAAAATGAAGCCTGAATCGGAATTTTCAAACACATGGAGCGTCTTAAGTAGAACCAAGTCCAATCAAGGCAAATTAACAAAAGACAAGATCAGAAAATGACAAAAATTCAGCTGAGTGAGGACAAAGATAGTTCAAAACCAGGACTAAACCAGGTCTAGGTTTTGCGGGTCCATCATGATATGTCATTGCTCAGCCTGGAATGTTCCAGAGTGTGACATTAAACAGCTCTACTTTACATTTGTTCAATTACAGGTGGTTTTATAGCTCAAAAATACCTCGAAAAACAACATTCTGACGGTGAGCGGGGTTGTCTCTCCACAGATCTGACCTGTAACTTGGTTTAGTTTGGTCTCCATGAAGATAGAAAGGTTTATCGATTCCCAGACAAAGCAACAACATCGCAATGAGGACTCTCCACCAGAAAAGTTACACAGTGCGCCTTTAAAATGCAACTTTAACCCAAATTTAAACCGAGTCAAAGCAAATCTTAACCAGGACCAAGTCAGTTTCGAGGCAAAAGAAGACTTACACATAGACCATATGAAAACTGGGACCAAACTGGGACTAAACATGGAACCATACCTAAACCTAGACCTGGACCAGGACTAAAGCAAGACTAGAACAGGACCAAACCAGAAGTAAACTGGATTCAAACCTTGACCATAATCGTAAAGTGGGACAAAACCAGGACTAAACTAGAGCTAAACCAGGACTACGCCAGGACTAAACTAGAGCTAAATCACGGCTAAATCAGGACTAAACCAAGGCTTAAACAGAACTAAATGATAGGATTCGGTCAGATCTAAACCATGCAGAACGAAACTAGGTCTAAATTTGGACTAAACTAGAACTAAACCAGATCTAAACCACCTTAAACTAAGAAAATAGTTCCCACAGTCATGGAAATCCTGGAGAAGTCATGAAAAATGATGGAGTCATGGAGTTTTAGCATCTTTTTCACACAACTACAGCGTTCTGTTAAGTTATCATGAGGCTATTATGATTATTTCTGGATGTCTGCGCCTTTTGTTTAAAAAAGACAACAATAAATGCACTGACCGTATTTTGAATGTTATAAAAACTATAAAACCAAACCATAAGGTGAGTGGAAAGAGTTTACATTTCATATTTAGCCCTAAAAGTCTGATCAGTTTTTCACATGTAGGGGCCATAAAGCAGTGTTTCCCAATTTAAATTATTTTTTTTTGTCTGGGGACTCATATTTTAAAAGTCAGCAACCTTCACGACCCAAGTCAATAAACATTATTCATAAATCACAAAATAAAGGTGGATTTGACCATTATTGAACATTAATAAGGATATTTTATTGTTGACTGAGTGATCGTCGAGTGAACAATTTGTATTACTCAAGTGAAAAAAAAAAAAAAAACAGTTATTGAACCAGCAATAAAAGATATCCCGTAAGTCGCCATTTTTGGACATTGCGTGTAGCCCTTTTTCTTTTCTTTTCAGCATTCAATTGAACCAGCAATATTCGAACAAAACAATCAATAAAATAATTACAAAAAGATGAGACATTACACCAAACATGCCTTAACATTTCAACATGTGTCAGGATGGTATATTGCAGACCTACATGCAGATCGTGACCCCCAAAAAAATCTCTTGCGACCCACCTGACCGTCTTCGGGAAACAATGCCCTAAAGTCATGCAAAATTCACTTTAGGTCACGAAAAAGTCACGGAGAAGTCTTGAAATGTCTGCGAAAAAGAACCCTGTGAGACTGACGAGTGCTTAACCAGGCTTTTACTAGGATTTAACAATAACTAAACTGTGCAGGACTAAACCGGGGCTAAACTTCCCTTTGGACTAAACCAAAACAAAACTACAAAGAAACCAAATGTCCGTCATTATTTGCAAAGTTGTGCGTGTGCTCCTGTCTGGATGTGATACAGAGGAGTTGGCTGCAGCTGTGGAGTTTTGTGCCAAACCTATAGGACGAGAACCTCCCTCCTCTCCTTCTCCCTCCTCTCCTTTTCTCTCGTTTCCATCTCTCCTCTCCTCCCTCTGTCCTTGTTTGTGTGAGTGGCGTTGTTCGGAGGCGTAGACCTGTGCTAATGCGGCCGTGCTGTGTGCCGCTTGTTCTCTTTGATTTGGTTTGTGGTGTGAAATGTGCAGATTAGTGAAGGAAAACAACACAGAATCACACGGAGACGGGACAAAAACAGTCCCATTAAACAAGCAGGGAGAGGACTGAAGTTAAAGGTGCACTGTGGGACTTTACTGGTGGAGGGGCCATCACCAGGGGTAAACCGGGGCTAAATCAGGGCTAAACTGGGACTAAACCAGGGTTAAATCAGGACTAAAGGCTAAACCAGGGCTTAAATAGGACTAAACCAGGATTAAAGATTAAACCAGGATTAAACGAGGACTAAACCAGGGCTAAACCAGGACTAAACCAGGACTAAAGGCTTAACCAGGACTAAACCAGGACTAAAGATTAAACGAGGACTAAACCAGGGCTAAACCAGTACTAAACCAGGACTAAAGGCTTAACCAGGACTAAACCAGGACTAAAGGCTTAACCAGGACTAAACCAGGGCTAAACCAGGACTAAACCAGGACTAAACCAGGACTAAAGGCTTAACCAGGACTAAACCAAAACTAAACCAGGATTAAATCAGGGCTAAACCAGGACTAAACCAAGGGTTAAACAGAACAAAACCAGGAATAAACGAGGTCTTAAATAGGATTAAACCAGGACTAAAGCAAGACTAAACCAGAACTAAACCAGGACTAAAGGCTTAACCAGGACTAAACCAGGGCTAAACCAGGGCTAAACCATGAGTAAACCAGGACTAAACCAGGGCTAAACCAGGACTAAACCAGGACTAAACCAGGACTAAAGACTAAACCAGGACTAAAGGCTTAACCAGGACTAAACCAGGGCTAAACCAGGACTAAACCAGGGCTAAACCATGAGTAAACCAGGACTAAACCAGGACTAAACCAGGACTAAACCAGGACTAAACCAGGACTAAAGACTAAACCAGGACTAAAGGCTTAACCAGGACTAAACCAGGGCTAAACCAGGACTAAACCAGGGCTAAACCATGAGTAAACCAGGGCTAAACCAGGACTAAACCATGAGTAAACCAGGACTAAACCAGGGCTAAACCAGGACTAAACCAGGACTAAAGACTAAACCAGGACTAAACCAGGGCTAAACCAGGACTAAACCAGGGCTAAACCATGAGTAAACCAGGACTAAACCAGGACTAAAGGCTTAACCAGGACTAAACCAGGACTAAAGGCTTAACCAGGACTAAACCAAAACTAAACCAGGATTAAATCAGGGCTAAACCAGGACTAAACCAAGGGTTAAACAGAACAAAACCAGGACTAAACGAGGGCTTAAATAGGATTAAACCAGGACTAAAGCAAGACTAAACCAGAACTAAACCAGGACTAAAGGCTTAACCAGGACTAAACCAGGGCTAAACCAGGACTAAACCAGGACTAAACCAGGGCTAAACCAGGACTAAACCAGGACTAAAGGCTTAATAACCAGGACTAAACCAGGGCTAAACCAGGACTAAACCAGGGCTAAACCATGAGTAAACCAGGACTAAACCAGGACTAAACCATGAGTAAACCAGGGCTAAACCAGGACTAAAGACTAAACCAGGAATAAACCAGGGCTTAAATACGACTAAACCAGTTGTTGTGCCTGACCAAAGTCAGTCTGAAGAAGTACAGCAGAGTTGAAGGGAGTATAAAACAAACCTCAAAAATGAAAGGTCTACCATATAATATTTCTACCGGAGAGTCTGCCACCTTATTGTTTTATCATCAAGGTTCAGTAGGGAATAAAACCAGGGTTTAGCTAGGACTAAAGTAGGACTTAATATCTGAACTAAACCAAGACGAAACCAGGACTAAATCAGAGTTAAACCAGGACGAAACCAGATCTAAATTGAAAATAACCCAGAATGAAACATGGCCTGTATTGTTGTGGCTGAACATAGTGAGTCAGATGGGGTAGAACAGCAGAGGTGGAGAGAAAACCGGAGACTGGACTCACCCACACATTAAAAAAATGCATTATTCACTCTTGAGTTTATCCGAGCGGGACACGTAACTCACTGTCTCTGTGTGAATACAGTGTGAATGACTGTGGGTGGTTGGAACGGCTCTTGGTGCAGATTAGCAGTTCAGTTTTTAGCATCTGAGTGTGTAGAGGGATTGGATAATTGCAGCTTTAACATTTTTATTATTGTTGTTTGAATTTTGTGCTGTATAATTATGTCTCTGACCATTCAGTTTGTACGAAACGCTTGAGACCAGGTAGTGCTCCTGTGTTTTTTAAAGTCCATTCACAGTGTTTAAATAGTTTACAATATTACCTCTTCTAGTTAAATGTGCCTTGGGTAACTTCTCTAGCGGAGGGTTTGTTAAATGCTTATATCCGTGGAGATGTCATTAAACAGCTCTACCTTACATTTATTCAACTACGGGTGGTTTTATAGCTCAAAAATACCTAGAAAAAGAGGCATTCTTATTGTGAGCGGTGGCGGTCAAAATATAGATCAAAAAGGCAATTCATCTCAAAAGTACTCAAATCCAAAAATAAATGCCAGATTTTGGATTCCTTATAATTTCCCCTTTCCAGAGATACCTTGTTTTTTGATTGGACCAGTAGTTGCAGTTGCAGTTTTGGCTTTTCTGTCTGTGATTTACAGTGTTGGGAGTAACGCGTTATAAAAGTAACGAATTACAGTAATGCATTACTTTTTGCTGTAACGCAGTAATGTAAGGCATTACAGGGGAAAAAATAGTAATATTTTACTCGGTACAAATGTGAGTAACGCGCGTTACAATGTTTTTTTTTAACCTGGATTGAAGTGGTGGGTTTTTCTTCATACAAATTCGCTAAAATCACCTCGATATCAGCAGCGGTGAAACGCCGGAGATGCGCCCTCATAGACCTTCAGGTAACCGCGGGCGAAAGGACTGACAAAGAACTCCACGCTGTTTAGACCTGGTTTAGACCTGGGTCAGTTCTGGTTTAGACCTGGTTTACACTCGTCCCTCCCTCTATTGCAGTTCACTTTTCGCGGTCTCGCTGTTTCGCAGATTTTTTTTCTTTTTTTTTTCTTGTACAATTTTGCTGGCCCTTTTTTTTTTTTACATTGTATGAATGCGTATTGCGTTCCTCCCGCTGCGTCCTGACTGGCCAAGGGACTCCTGTCTCCTGTACAGTACAGTACAGAATGTGTTCAGCTGCCAAATTTAAATAAATGTTCAATCTGTAGCAGTGTGATTCTGAAGTGCTGTATGTTTGCAAGTTTTTCTCCCGACAAAACCACAACGTCGACGAAACGTTCTGCACCGACAAAGGCTCCTGCACTCGCACCCAAAAGGCAGAGGAGGAAGATGCAAACCATCACATAAAAAGTTGGACTTCTGGACACGCTGAAGGAAGGTAGAAGTTACGCGCTGTAACAGACTCTTGCACCGGCTCGGGTACCTGCAAATAGTTGCTGAAATCAGGGCCGCGAGCCGAGCAGCAGGGTCCATAAAGAGCGATCGGGCGACAGCCGCTCTTACCTCCGTGAGGTGCGGAGCAGAGCCGCTCCTTTCTCCTGCGGTCACCTTCGAGCCCGTCCCGACAGTGAGTCCTGTTTTAGTCCTAGTTCAGTTCTGGTTTAGTCCTGGTTCAGCTCTGGTTTAGTCCTGGTTTAGACCTGGTTTAGTCCTGGTTCAGTCCATATACAGCGCAAAAGTTATTTTGGTGAGAGTAACTTAAAGTAATGCAATAGTAATGTAATGCCTTACATTTTAAATGCAGTAATATTGTAATGTAACGAATTACTTTGAAATGACAGTAATAGGTAATAAATAACACATTACAGTTTCAAAGTAACTTGCCCAACAGTGGTGATTTACCTACACACCAAGTTTCAAAATCAAAATTTGACAAAGTCGGGTTTAACTCATTGGATGAACTGACCCTTTGTTTTCAGTTTGAGAGAAGAAAGCAGCCTAAGTATGCAGGTTTGTGTGTTAAACATGAGTGAATGAAACAAAAAACCACAACTCCAGGTCTGTTTGTGATGAGGAAACAACATTATAACCTAGAGTAGATCATAAAATAGTGTAATATGGGCTCTTTAGCGTTAATCCAATTGCTCCCTAATATTCATTAACTGCTGATCTAAAACATATTTTCCCCTGTGGCTACACCATCCTCTAAAAGTTTAATTTCCAACTGCGAAAGTGTCCAAAAGCATTTTCAGAAGTTAGGAAATAAACTTGATTTGTTTGCTTTATTAGAACGATTTGAGTAGCCCGTGCACGCTTTCATACTTCCACCTTTTGCATATTAGAACCACCAAAGTAGATTAGCTTGCCCCATGTCTGCGAGGCGTCAGATAAAGACTCATTGAAATTCCATCGCCACCATCTCAGCATTCCTCATTTCATATCTTTATTTATTGTCAGCGAGACCCGAACTCCAGAGACTTCAGAAACCTGGTTATCGCTAATAGCGCTAATCACTGCCAGCGTAAACACTTTATCGTAATCAAGCAAGCGCCGTAGCCGAGGGGACGAAATTTCAGATTATAAATATTTGGGCAAAACAATGTTATTTTTGTGATTTTGTCGGACTGAAACTTGTAAGCGTGCAGAACCATCGGGGTGACGAATTTTGAGCACGGTGGTCCTTGAAGAAGTAATTATCGGTTTTAATGAGAAGAGGTTTGAACGGAGTGAGTTTAAAGACATCATTATAGAGTCTCAGGGCCGTAGGCGATGCGCGTGCTGAACTCAAAGTCAGGAGGCGGAGACAGCGCTACAGAAGTAAGAAATATTAGAAATACTCTGTTTTTAGGTCAGTACTTTTTGGAAATACACGTTCTTGCCGAATACTGTGATCACACGCTTCAGTATTTACACGTGACATTGTTATTAGTGGACATTAGGGATGTAAAAATAACCAAAATATTGTGATATTGTATCGTCAAAAGTCTCAGAATAATACCGTGGGGCATCACAATATATCGAATTGCAAGTCCCTTCGCTTAAATGCATTGTTTTACAGCTGCAATACTTAATGAACATCAGGAACTACATATCCCATGATTCATTTCAGCACAGACAACATGAAGAAATGTGTTTTTTACTTGAATTCTTGGGATTATGATGGAAATAATTCACATCAAAACCTTGTCAAGGTATTTTAAAAGCAAAAAAGTGTCCTATATACAAATATATTAGCCTCTCCAAAATATCGCAATGAATATCGTACCGTGAGATGCATATCATGATAATTACAGTTGGTTTATAACTCAAAATTATCTTGAAAAACAACATTCTGACTGTCAGTGGGATTGCTTCTCCACAGATCTGACCTGTAACTTGGTCTGGTTTGGAGTCCATGGGGATAGAAATGGTTTAATACCAGACTGTGAAACATTCAAGACAAAGCAATAACATCTCCATGGAGAAAAGCCTATGATGGGCAGTGCATATGGGACTTTAAATACAATTTCAACAAAATTAAGGTGTTTTCTTATAATTGTTTTTGTGACATAGTAATTTGTGGATGCGCTAGAGGAGTTTTTCTTGGTAACAGTTATGAAATTCTAAAGTGTGATGTCTCGATTTCTAACCAGAAAGTAAACTTTAAATCCTAAAAAATGGCCAAATTGGGAAAATAAGTGTCAGTGTTTAATCTTAAATATAATCTTAACTGTATTTCAGTAAAATGAATGTTCTAAACCAGGACTAAACCTGGACTAAAGGCTAAACCAGAGATAAACCAGGACTAAACCAGGTCTAAAGGCTAACAGGACTAAACAGGACTAAACTGGACTAAAGGACTAAACCAGGACTAAACCAAGACTAAACTAGGACTAAAAGCAAAACCAGGGCTAAACCAGGACTAAACCAGGACTAAAGCCTAAACCAGAGAAAATGAGTGTCAGTGTTTTGTTTGTTTTTTAATAAAAATCTTAAATATAATGATCTTAACTATGTTTTAATAAAAAAGTTAAACCAGGACTAGAGGTCAAACCAAACTAATGCAGGTCTTAAACAGGACTAAACCAGGACTAAACCAGGTCTAAAGGCTAAACCAGGAAAAATGAGTGTCAGTGTTTTTTTCTTAAATATAATGATCTTAACTGTGTTTTCGTAAAATGAATAGTCTAACTTGCCATTGGTACTTTAAAGATATGAGTATGCCACCTGCTTGTTTCCATGGAGATGTCATTTCTTTACTTGGATAGTTTAATTGTTGCCTTGAAAAAAAAACTACACTTGTAATGCTCTTGTCCTCTCAAAGCACTACACTGTCATTACTCATTCACTGGGTGGACACAACAACAGAATTTGGTTTGTGTCATAAATCCTAAATTGTAGAGTATTTATGTATTTATTTGACAGGGACAGTGCATATTAATGAACATCTGTAATTGCAGAGTGAATATTATTAATTTCCATCTGTTGTCCCTCGGCAAGTGACACAGAACACGATAAAAAATACAACACAGAATAATAAAAAAGCCAGATTAAAAGTGATCACAGACTTCGAGAGGGACTTTCTCTTATCGTCGTTGACTCCTCGACCTTCATTTATTGTCAAAATTCAAATATCGGTAACACGTTATAATAACTACACCTTTTTTAGCCTTAATAAAGCATGAACAAAGACTTAATTAATACTGATTCACGCTTAGTAACTACTTAATTAGTACCTGAATTAGCACTTAACTTGCACTTAATTGTCGCCTGTGCTGTAAAATAGTTACTCATAAGTATTTCTTACTTAATTACTCTGAACTAACCATTTGTGTGTGCATTTGTAAATGTATATTTAAGTCCAAATTTGAGCATTTATTAATGATTAGTAAGCCATGAGAGAATGATTTACTAGTAATACATTAGTGTTTCTCTGGAATTAACAAGTGTTTAATAAAGCATAATTAGTCTTCACTTTAGAAAAGCTCTCAGAAAGACTTAACTAACAGATAACAGCTGCCTGAATGATCATTGCATCGCATTATTAGTAAATCATTCTCTCATGGCATAATAATGATTAATAAATGCTCAAATGTGAACTTAAATATGCATTTGTAAACATGCAAATGGTTAGTTCATGAGTAATTAAGAAGTATTGAGTAACTATTTACAGCACAGGTGAATTAAGTGCAAGTTAAGTGCTAATTCAGGTAGTAATTAAGTAGTTACTAAGTGTGAATCATTATTAATTAAGTCTTTATTCATGCTTTATTAAGGCTAAATAAGGTGTAGTTATTATAAAGTGTTACTCAAATATCTTGCGTTGTGTTTTTAATCTCTATAATCACTGGACATTTCTCGAAACAAAAACAGGCAACAAATGTATAATTATTTTGTTCAGCTGAAGTTAAACCGTGTTGCTTTCGTTTCAGCTCAAACAGGCTGATTCAATATTTGTGCATTTTGTTTCATTCAGACTCTGCTGCAGTGATCTTGACGTGCCCTTCCTCTGATGAAATTCTTGAACTTGAGTGCAAACTATTACATTTGACTGTCCTTTGTCTTCATTTTACGTCCCTGAAAGTCTCAAATGTAGAAGTGTTTTCATTATTCTTTCTTTTCTCTCTCTTTCTAAAAAGTTCTTGTGTATTTTTAGCTGCGTACATTCATCACTGTGAGGACTTTGTGTTCTCACTCAGACTGTGACTGAACACAGGGCGGTGCTGTTGTGGACCTGATACACTGAAATATTTAGAGGTGGTCTGCAGCACTGGGACGACACACACACTGACACACACACACATACACTGGTAATGTCACTCCAAGTCCTACAACTTCTCCCGGTGAGTCATTTTATGGAAGATTTTGGTTTTGAGAATTTGATGTTTTGGTGTTTTGAAAGTAAAAATACTACTTCGCTTTACTGTCCCAAGTTCTTACAATAACTTCTACTGGCTTAGAAAAGACAGAAAATAACAAAACTGTAGCGCGAAATATCCAAATATGATCCCGATTTATCAATTAGCAGATATTTTGGGCAGATATTTGGGCTTTTTAGTATATCGGCAATCAGTCTTAAACCTCCAAACTTGGGTCAATATTTTGTTTTGGTCGATTTGCCTAAAAAATACACACAAATCATCAACAAATTCATCTCATTCATGTGTTTATTTGCTCACCGTTTAACTCATTATAGTCTACATATATTATATTCAATCTGATGTCATAAATGAAACATATTTAGGATGTAGAACAATCAAATCAAACACTAAATAAGTCACTGAGCAGGTGTAGGCAGAAGCTAAAGTTTATGGACATTCATCTCAAAATTAATATGACATTAATACAACATTTTAGTACATCATAATGAAAAAAAAAATCAACAATTATTCTAATTAGAACAAAAATCTCTTTCAAATATTTTTCCATTGCTGTTTTGAACTGGAAAAGAGAAGTCGCTTGTTTTCGCTCATTGCAGCAACTGTTCCATGATCTAACTCGTTTGCTTAAAAAAATCGTGTTCCCTCAGTGTCGTTCTTACATGTGGCCTGTTGAATATACATGTGCCCCTTAGATTATATTTACTTTTTCTCTGAGTGAATATTGCCTAGCCCGATTCATCAGCCGGTTTCACTTCGTGGAAACCGTCTGACCTCACAGTATTAGGATTCGTTCGCTCGACAGTAGGCAGGTACTTGTTTTTTTATTTAACCAATCGCTGTTATTTGGTTGTGACATATGCAATGTACCAAATCTAGTCAGAAGAAGGGCAATAACGTCTTTTCCCCTAAAATTCACCAAACTTCTCTCTATTTGTTCTGATCTGGGGAATCGTTGCCAACACAGAATGTCTGTCTTCGTCTACGTCCATCTCGACCGCTTTGTTTACTGTTGTGTTGTACCGCAAAAGGGACCCAGACAGACGCTTGAGTTTGGCGTCATGGCTTCACAGCTCTTCGCTGATTGGCCGGTGCGCGGTCTACAACTTCTGGGGTTCTTGCAAACCGTCTAGTGTTTTCCGATTTCTAACCTAGTCACTGGAGAGAAATTAGTGAGCGGAGGCACTAGGTGGCAGCAGCCTGGCTACAACATTGCCTGCAAAGAAAGAGAAATTTCATTATGCTTTCAAATCGACCAAATCATAGAACTGGATGAACAATGAGTTAATTGGTAAATCATAAGCTGCATGGTTAATCAGTCTAATGGCTTTTTTGCAATAGAAGGACAGGATTAGTTCTAGTTTTATATGTGTTTCCTCAGATTTCAAGGCCATATGTTAGATAACGTGTGATGAGAGAACAATATAGTAGATACAAGGCATTTTTGTTCAGAATATACTTTCTTCATCTTCATCATTTCTACATCACAAAGGTGGGTTTGAGGTAGGGGTGTGCAAAAATATCGGAATATCGATATATCATGTCGTTTAATGTGATGATACAGTATCGATATTGTGGGCTACTATATCGATATATCACCAAGAGTATTTTTAGGTGTGTTTTACTAAATTATTTTGTTACAGTGCTACAGTTTTGTTGCTTGTGGAGTGAAAGGAAGCTCATTTATGCGACACATTTGACATTTTTACTGTTTTGAGGATTAAAATGTTTGTGTTTCATATGAACTTTTCACAAGAAGTGATTTAACAAAGCCTTTTAGTATCAGAGCCACGATTTAGCCTTTATTTTTTATTGAACCGTATCGAATCGATTTGAAATATATCATATCGAATCAAAAGTGCACTGTATCGAGATATGTATCGTACCGTGGCCTGTGTATCGAGGTATGTATCGTATCGGCAACTCCTTAATGATACCCAGCCCTAGTTTGAGGTGGTGCACCTTAGTCTCTTAGTGCCTCATCTGCGTTCAAGGATGGGTCAAATGCAGAGGACAAATGTTACTACAGGCACAATAAAGTGTAGCTTAATAGTAAAAAATATTCGGATAGTAATTTATATCAATGTTTGTGTTCTATTCTGTACTACGTAGCTCATACCTGCAGTCTGCCATTCTCTGCAGTGACAGCAGCCTCCTTCACATGCCCTTGATCTGGGTTGAGTTTAGATCAGTGTGGAGAGCACCTGCTTCTTTCTGCGATTATGTTATTGCTTTTTCTGGAATATTCCACAGTACGGCATTAAACATATCAACTTGCATTCATTCAAAGTTGCTTTTATTGCTCAAAAATACCTTGTTTTTACTGTGGATGGGGTCACCTCTCCATAGATCTGGTCTGTAACTCAGCTTGGAGGTGTTTAGTTTTTATGGAAATGGGCAAAGCTAATACTGTATTGTTGGACATTCCAGGAAAAACAATGACGCCATAGAGACAAGTAGTAAGCGGACCCTCCACCAGAAAAGTTACACAGTGCAGCTTTAAAGAAGTCCAGTACTCAACTATTTCAAATGCATCCAATTCAGTCTAATTCTGTAACAGTTTTTGGGCTGCGTAGTATTGACCAAGGCTGGGGATCATTAAAAAGTTGCCGATACGATACATAGGCCACGATACAATTCATTTTTTGATATTGTGCACTTTCGATTCAATACAATATCTTTAAAATGAGTGAGTTGTGTGGTCCTCTGTGTCTTTTATTTATTTATTTCCTTTTTATTGCTATTTTATGATTTTTATGGTTTTGCTCTTATTTGATTTTTACTGGTTTTATTGTTATAGGACTGGCATGATCCAATTTTTAGCAATTTACCTTTTTGTTGTCTTCATTTTATGATCTCTGTGCAGCACTTTGGAAACTGCTTTCTTTGCCAAATGTGCTATATAAACAAAGCGGATTTGGGGAAATCATGGCTGCGATACTAAAAGTCCTTATTAAACCGCTAATTTTGTGCAAAATTAATTAGAAAAACACCCATTTTACTCAAAACAGTGGAAAATGTATTGCATAAACAAGTTTAATTTCTCAAACAACGCACTTGTAGCTCTTTCACGAAATAATGTTGTAAAATGTACAAAAACAAACAAAAAAGTATATATCAATAGTATGTCAGTATATCGACACCATCAAATCATCAAATTAAACTATACGATCTATCAATATCTCAGTACTTTTGCACACTTTTGCACACCTACTGTGGAGTATCGTTTGTCTCAGTGTCTCCAAGTCAGAGGTGGGACCAAGTTGTTGTTTTGCAAGTCTCAAGTAAGTCTCAAGTCTTTGACCTCAAGTCCGAGTCAAGTCCCAAGTCAAAGACAGGCAAGTCCAAGTCCAGTCTCGAGTCACTGTCCCATAAGTCCAAGTCAAGTCGTTTGCTTTGAGCTTCAATTCATTTCAAGTCTTTAAACCAAAATACCAGCTTATATTTTTGCAATTTAAATGAATTTTAAACTAAATTGTACTTAAAAAGTCATAGTATATTTATATATGAGTATTTATATAAGAGTTGTAGAAATGTTATTTTTTCCTTTAACTTTTTTTTTTTTTTTTTTATTAAGATTGAAAAGTGCTTCATAACAGTCATTTTGTCATGTAGCTTTCTGTAGTTCCCTCTGAATATCACTGTATTGTACTGTGTATTACTGTAGTACATTTGAGAATACCACATCACGGTACTTTAGTTATATCCAAAGTGACAAACAGAGAAGTAAGAGGGACATATTCTAGTTTGTAAAATTCAGCCCAGCATTTATTAACTGCAAAGAGAAAAGTATTTTCTAAAAAGGAGAAGCGTCAGATCTTCTCAAGTCATAGGCCTCAAGTCCAAGTTGAGTCCCAAGTATTAGTTCGTTTTATCAAGTCAAGTCTCAAGTCCTAAAAATAGTGACTCAAGTCTGACTCGAGTCCAAGTCCCAACTTCTGCTCCGAGATATTGAAAATGTTCATTGATTTACAACATTTGCAAATCTGACTCTATATTTCATACTTGTACAGTGCATGATTTATTTGGAAAAAAAAAAGACTGAAAAATTCATCATATCATCTCTGGTTCGCTCTCCCCAATCCGCGCACTAACCCGACATAAAGAACCCCAATAGTCAAAGGCCTTACATCATTCTGTGCAGAGATTGCATTGATCCTGACTGAGCGCTGACATCAGCTCCACATCTTTCCTGTTGCCAAACCTGGATTTAAACACTCCCGTCACCAGCGCCTGTCGCTTTTATCCAAGAAAAAAATGGGAAACTTTGAAGATAAAGTCTCCTTAGATGGACTATAGATTTAAATAATTGATCCGCCACGAGAATTGAAATGTAAGGCAGCTCATTTAGAGTGCTGCATTTACATTTAAGTCACAGAATGTAGGGTTTCTTTTCAATCTTTTATAACCATTACGTGTCCCCAGATACAAAGTCGATCTTCATATCAAATTACGCTAACATCTTTTGGCTTATTCTCAGTTAAGAAACCGTGTACAAGTTGTTTATGGCTGCATTTTGTCTTATATGGATCCAAAAAGGGAGGGCACCTTATTCTTCACACTCTTCACCTCTGTCTTACTTCGAAAAGCCTTCAAAGTGTATTCCAAGTCTGAGGCTAGTGTTATTGTGTCCTTGGGCAAAACACTTCAACCACATTGTCTGGTATGAATGTAGTGTGTGTGAGAGTGATCGGTGGTGATTGAAGTGGCTGATGGCGCAGATGGTAGATGATGGAGAGTGACTGCAGTTATCAATGTAATGCATCTTTGAGTGTCCAAAAAAGCACCATATAAAGTGAATACATCATTATTATAGAAACATTCATGTAGAACAGACAGACTCGGGCCTGGGGGCCAAATTTGGCCCGTGATATAATTATATTTGGCCTGCGAGATCGTATCAAATATGTGTTAGAGCTGGCCTACTGGCTACAGATAGATTATAGTGACATTATGTATTTAAAATGTTGTTATTATTTTATATTATGCTTCTTCTGGATTCAGTGTTTAAGCAAAACTATTATTAAATGTATTGTATTTATTATAATTCATTATTATATATTATGTATTAATTCATTTTAAGAAGAGAAAACCTGCAGATGTTGTTGAAATTTTTCAAGAAATATTTAGTTTGGCCCACGACTTAATTTTGGCCCTCTGTGAATTTGAGCTTGACAGTCCTGATGTAGAATAACATTGGCAGTATACTTTCTGACAATTATTAACATGGCCTCTTAAAGGTAGCCTGATTCATCAGCCGGTTTCACTTCGTTTCACTTCGTGGAAACTGTCTGACCTTGCAGCATTAGAATTTGTTCACTCGACGGTGGACGGGTACTTTTTATCATTTAACCAGTCGCTGCTATTTGGTAGCCATGTATGTAATGCGCCGCTAACGGGGCTAACTGGCATATTAACCTTTTCCCAAATCCCACAGGAAGAAGGGCAATAACGTCTTTCCCCTTGATAACATTCACCAAACATTCTCTTTGTTCCGACTTTAAATCCTCGATCTCGAGAATCGTTGCCAACACTGAATGTATGTCTCTTCGCTGATTGGCTGGTGCCCGAACTCGCACTTCTGGGGTTTTTACGAACCGTTTAGTGTATTCTGATTCCTGACCTAGTCGCTGGAGAGAAATGAAATTGAGCAGAGGTACACTAAAGGTACCCTGTGTAACTTTCTGGAGGTGGCATGTCACCTGCATGTTTCCATGGAAATAGAACATTAAAACATTACTTCATGGAGATAGAGCTTTGTAACCCAACCCAAAATATGCACCATAGGTAAAATCCTCTAGCTAACATAGTCCTGACCAAGACTAGCTCAAGATCTGGAGATGTGTCCCCAAGCAGTGTGCTGTGGTGCTCACTGCTCCAGAGGAGATGCCCCAGCAGCATTGAAGGATGGGTCAAATGCAGTGGACAATTTCTGTATAATAATAAATAATAAAGTGTACCTTAACCTTCTGCTATACTCTGAAATATTACAGCAAATGAAACAAAATTCCCTTGGAAAAAGCACTCGGGAGCCCTGGCCAAATAAGGGCCAGTTTTGCAGACCTTACCTGCTTAGAGTAAGGACGCATGTTTTTTTCTGTGCAAAATGGAGAGAGAGAGAAAAAAAAAAGCTTTTATTGTTAAGGAAGGAAATTTTGTGGAAGAGTTTTTGGTTTTGAGAAGTTGATGTGTTGGTATTTTGAAAGTAAAAATAGTATTTCACTTTACTATCATGCTGTCCCAAGTTCTTATAATAACTTCTACTCACTTACCAGGAAAAAAAAAATGGTTTTGGGAATTGCATTACATAGAAAAGACAGAATATGACAGAACTGTAGTGTAAAAAAGTTTAAATATGATCTCCATGTATTTATTAGCAGATATTTTGGGCAGATATTTGGGCTTCTTAACATATCAGCTATTGGCCTTAAACTCCAAACTTGGGTCGATATTTTGTTGATTTGGTTGATTTGCCTAAAAATACTTATATATTCATTATTTTATGTGAAGAATCCCTCAGTCGTCCAGGTAGAATCCATGGCGAGGAGAAAATTCAGTTTGTCGACTGGACAAAAGTTAGTTTGTTCAGTTTGTAGTTTGTAACTTTTGTGGACAAACTGAATTTCCTCCTCGCGATTCATTATTTTAGTTTATTGTTTGGCTAAAAGTTACATACTGTGGCTTTAAATCTTTAAATCAACTCATCATTCTCAGATTTTTCAAAGCACTTTACGACAAAAAAACACTCACCCATTCAGACACACATTCATACGCCGGTGTAAGTAGACACTGGGGGCGAGGTGGGTTAAAGGTTGTATGGAGGATTTTTTTTTAGTTTCAAACTGTCAGTGAAAGATTAAAATACCATTACAGAGACGCAGCAGCTTTGTAATTATGATGACCAAAAAAAAAAAAAGAACGAAAATCTATCAACATCATAATAATCTATAATCTATAAACATCAGCCAATAGAAAACGAGGCTCCCTCATTTTCTGTTGGCTGTTAGGTTGTCAATCAAACTCCCTAGTGTAACTGACTCGTCGGAGCGCGGGGATTATGTGGTTTATGCAGCGGTTCTTAGAGGCATTTTTGAACTGTCGCTTCCTCGCATTTCGCGCAAAGTTTGTCGCGACGGCGGACGAGAATCCACGATCAGTTCGACGCAAAAGGTCGCTGAAAGAAGATGGCATGACGAAGGATTACTTCTAGACAGGTCACTTCAACAGTAATTCTGAATGCGCACAAGGACTGTCGCTGTATTTCTCTTCCCTTAAAAAAATCCTCTATACAACCTTTAAGTGTCTTGCCCAAGGACACAACAGCAGCAGCATTCATCTATGGGAGCTAGAATCGCAATGCCAACCTGTGGTCATCCCTTGATTAATAGAACAATATGGAAAAGGACACAGTGTTTTTGTCTCTTCCTATCCGAGCTACTACTTCCTGTCTGAGTTACTTTTTTTTTGATTGGATTGAAGCAGCAGAATCCCCACATGTGAATCCCCCACTGGACGTATTAGCCAAAAGGCAAACTGGAGATAACAGAGGTGATGTGTAAATGAACACAATCTAATCTTCATCTCATCTCATAAACAGCAGAGGATTACATTACAGCCTGTGTGGGAGAGACTAATTAGCACAGACTATTACCAAAAATGTTTAACATGAGCTTAGCAAATGGCCTCCGCGAAATTGCTCAACATTCAAAAAATAATTGTCAATTTGGTCCACAGATGCAAGCACAGCCTTTGCATAATTTAATCGACTCAAAACAAGAGCGGTTTAAGATGGGTCAGATGCAGATGGTGCGGAGAGGAGCAGTGATTGAATGTAATGAAGTGAAACTAGTAAAGTATTGTACTTAAAGGTGCATTGTGTCACTTTTCTGGTGGAGGGTCCGTCACCTGCTTGTTTTCATGGAGATGTTATTGCTTTGTCTAGAATGTTAAACCTGTCTATTTCAAGAGAGACAACTACAGGCTACATTACAGGTCAGATCTGTGGAGTGGCAACCCGATTCACAGAGAGAGTATTTTTGAGCATTAGAAACACTCATAATGGATACATGCTGAATAAATGTGTTTAATGTCATACCATGAAACATTCCTGGCAAAGCAATGACGTCTCTAAGCCTGATTCATGAGCCGGTTTCACTTCGTGGAAACTGTCTGACCTTGCAGTATTAAAATTTGTTCGCTCAACAGTAGGCAGGTACTTTTTTATTCAACCAATATTTGGTCTTGATGTATGTAATGCGCCAAATCCCGTAAGAAAAAGGGCAATAACGTCTTTCCTCTTGATAAATTCACCAAACATTTTCTTTGTATCTCTTTAAATCCTCGATCTCGAGAATCGTTGCCAACACAGAATGTATGTCTTCGTCTACATCCATCTGTTGTGTTGTACCACAAAAGGACCCAGACAGGCGCTTTACTTTGACATCATGGCTTCACAGCTCTTTGCTGATTGGCTGGTGCTCGATCTACAACTTCTGGGGTTCTTACAAACCGTCTACTGTATTCTGATTCCTGACCTAGTCGCTGGAGAGAGAAATGAAATTGAGTTGAGGCACTAGGTGGCGCCAGCCTGACTAGACATCTCTATGAAAACAAGCAGATGACAGACCCTACAAATGTGTGTGTTGAGCAATGCACCTTTAAATTAAATTTTGACGTATCTGTACTTTACTTAAAGGTGCATTGTGTAACTCTGTCATCTGATTTTTTTTTTTCCATGGAGATGTTACTGCTTTGCTTGAAATGTTTCACGTAGCATTAAACATTTCTGTCCTGCTCTCAGGACGTGTGTACAATCCCTCAGTCGTCCAGATAGAATCGAGACGCTGGTGGACACTGCCTTATATCTGATTCCTCTTCTCTGTAGAAGAAGAGGAATCATTTCAGATATAAGGCAGTGTCCACCAGCGTCTGACCAGACCTGAAGAAGCAGCTTGGATGAGCTGCGAATCGTATCCAAAACAAATAAACTTTTGTCCAGTTGACAAATTGCCAAATTTTGCCATATCTAGTTATATTTACTCAATTACAGGTGTTTTTATTGCTCAAAAAACAGATCTGACATGTAACTTGACTTAGTGGTGTTACTTTTTTGTCTCTGTGGAAATAGAGACTCTTAATGTAACACTGTGGAGCATTCTGGACAAAGCAACATCTCCATGGAGACGAGAAGGTAACGGACTCCCCACCTGAAAAGTGACACAGTGCACCTTTAAGTACATTTTATAGCGGATACTTTATACTTAATACTTTTATTTTTACTTCACCGCATTTGCGAGCAGGTATCAGTACTTTATACTCCACTGCATTTTTTTAATGCACTGAAACTAAAAGTAATTTTTCTTATAGTTTGAGATCTGCTGAAAAGGCAAACAAAACTAAAAACAGCTTGGGGGAAGAAAAAAAAAATCTATTCTTTTCAATTCTTTCTGCTGAACAATATTTTCCCCCAAATCTTTATCAAAATCGAAATTTGAAGTTTTATTAGATCTCAAAATCTGCACACAGTACTTTTCCTTTTTTCTTTCTTTAAGTATATTTTTACACTGGAACTTTAATACTTTTTCCATGTCATACTTTTAGACTTGAGTATTTATTTTTTATTTTTTTTGGCTCCAGTGTCTGTACATTTACTTGAGTAACAATACTGAGTACTTCTTCGACCGCCGGAGAGAATCAGACATAAAAACGGGTTGCTATAGTGACAGATAATTGTCTCAGTCAATCAAACGGCCATGCTAACCCGCATTTAGCTCGCTGGACTCAAAGCTATACAATTAACCCTTCACTTGGGCAGCTAGCAATACAGCCTGTCCGTCACTCCATCAAAACAGAAATAACACCGAGCTGGAGGCCTGCGCAGTACACAATATTTGGAATAATTATAACTCTGGGTCAGGTCCATTGACTAGGCTTCATTACAGTTGAATACAGTTTTGAGGTTTCATGTTAGTAACACGTGTATACTAACCCATATTAGTGTCAGGTTTTTTTTTTAGCTATATCTTTGCAAAGAAGTGACAGGTTGTTGGTTTGATTCTCAGTCAGCCAGTTCTCTCTCTTTTTTTTTTTTTTTTTTTTTTTTTTTTTTTTGCATGTTCTTATCTTTCCATGAGTTTAATCCAGTTTCTCAATTAAAGGTCCTGTATTAACCTATATTGTTTTAAGCCATGTTAGGATGTTGTTACTTTCTCAAAAACAGACCTGGAGTTGTGTTTTGTTTCATTCACACATGTTTTTGTTTTTTTTTTCTCCATCTCGAAAGTAGTTTTCAAGTTAACAGCCGCTTTTTTTACCTTTTGTTCAGTAGAAATGAGCAATCCCAGAGCTGAAAGTATCCAAATGATTCTAGTGAAGTTTTATAGAGTTTAAAACACAGTGGAACACTTCCTGTATCACTGTATTTTCAGTTTGAGAGAAGAACTCAGTCCTAAATATGTTGCAGGGTTTCTGTGTTAAACATGTGTGAATGAAACAAAATACAACTCCAGGTGTGTTTGTGATAGAAAAGAAGAAAACAACAGATCAGATAAAAAAAAAAACAAAAAGAGAGCCAAATATGGGCCTTTTATTTTGCATTACTCCTGTTGTGGGGGGAGGTAGTTGTGTGGCTTATAACTGTTGTGACCAGCAGGGGGCATCTGTAAGAATGGACGATGAAGTTGTATGACTTTTATTAAAAATGTTGAACTTTGTGTGTGTGTTTGGTCCTGAAACATAACAGAGGAAAAAAAAATCTCAATTATAATATACTCTATATTATAATACAAACAAACAAGCGGTAATAGCTCCATAATAATAGCAGGCTGTTGGCTCTTAGCATTTCCTGATATCACAAATAGACATCTAATTGGCTCTTAAACACACATTTTCTATAATCTACTACGGCTAAAAACTTCAGTACACTCTGCAAACATGCTGAGGTATATGTGTGCCTTTTTTAAACCACTGGTCACTTCTTTAATACGCAAACAAGAACTTTTACTCACAAACTCCGCACAACACACTGAAAACAACTAAAACGCTTTCAACCAAACTTGAAAACGATAGCATCTGGTTGGGTACAATATCTGTCAATCAAACAATCGATGCAACTCCTCAAATTAAAGAGGAGTATTATGCAAAATCAACTGCCATGCTATAATGTTGTTCCCTCATCAAAAAAAAAAAAGACATGTTTGGATGTTTATATACCATCCATGCATGTTTGAGTAATTTAGCAATCTCTCCCAGCCCCTATTCGAACCCTCTTTACAGTAAGCAGTTTGCCAGGCTGGCGCCACCTAGTGCTTCCTCTCAATTTTATTTCTCTCCAGCGGCTAGGTCAGGAATTGGAATACACTACACGGTTTGCAAGAACCCGACAAGCGTTTACGTATGTCTTGACCAAATGGCAGCAATTGGTTAAATTAAAAAGTAGCCGCCTACTGTTGAGCGAACAAATACTAAACGATTTAAAGGTTTAAACCGGCTGATGAATCAGGCTAGTTAGCAGTATGATCCTATCCAAAACTCAGAAGACGAAATCACCCATGCTCTTTAATTCTCCAAAAACATACAAAAGCATGACACAAAACTGTACACTACAACTTCACAAACGAGACGCAATGTGCAGTAGTTTTGTTAAAGGGGTGCACAGTTATAGCACTCTGAATGGGGATTAATGTATTTAATTATTTATTTCATATAGTATAAAAAGACATCAACAGTGTCACAACAACAAACATACAAGAAATGAATGAAAAGGAGGAAAAAAAAGAGTAATTAATGTCTGCCCACTTTTCCTTTTTCCAGACAAAACATCAACACCGATAGTAACTAAACATTTCAAATTCATACATTACAGTTCAGTTCATTTTTATTTCGTGGTAGGGGAGACATAAAGAACATTTTAATACATTGTTTTTTATGAATATTGCATTTTCACATTAATAATAAAGTAACAAAGACGGTGAGAAACATGCAGACTCCACATAAGGCCTGGGTGGCTGAGGAGTTGAACCTCAAACCTTCCCGTTGTGAGGCGAGGTGAGTACTAGCCATTCAGCCACTATATTGTTAGGTTATTATTTATTGTATTTTAATAACGACTTCGCACAATAGTCTTAGCTGAGACTTGTCTCTTTAACCACTCACTTTGATTCCGTTATGCTCTTTGAGAAACAGAGACATTTCTTCAATTACACTCAATACTTACGGCATTAATATTTGAACCAGCTTATGTAACCCTCCCAAACACACACACACACACACACACACACTCGCTCACTATACAACACTTAACTTTCAGGATCTGTGTGGAAAATAAAGCGTAGAAACATCCAGGGCTCCAGCTGCAGGACACAGCGGTGAAAAAGGCGCATTGCCGCGGTAACAATGAGCGCGCTGCACTGAGGGGGCACCAGGGGGAGCCTTTGAAGAACGCATCCACTAAAGCTGTGTCTCCTCTAGAATCTCCACACACACACACACACACACAACCACCAACCCACACCTTTGACTGAGCCTGCCCCCCGCTGGAGCTATGGGGAACTTTGAGGGCTGCATTGAAGAGTGGTTCTTTTATACCGGGCTCGAGGTGATAAAAGCAAAGCAGCCTGTACCATGGGAGTCACGGTTAAAGCTCAACACTATTCCACGTTCCAATTATATCACTGGAAAGTCTAGACCGCCTGCCCGTTCGATTCTTACATGTGTGCTGAGTAGAATACCATTAGCTGTGATCAGGTGGTTTCAGATAGTACGAGGAGACTGGGAGGCGGTAACAGAAAAAAAAAGGAAATACTAGGAATAAATATATATGTATGCAAACCTAGTTCTTTTTTTTCACATTTTTAAGCGCCTTTAAAGGGCTCCTGTTACGCAGTTTTCTGGTCTATGGTAAAATGTTGTAGTCAAGGCTAGTGCTACCTAGTGCCTCCACTCAATTTCATTTCTCTCTAGCGACTAGGTTAGGAATTGGAATATACTAGATGGTTTGCAAGAACCTCAGAATGAAAAAATCCGTGTATCATTCGTTCATTCGTTTTTCAATATAAAACCAAAAATAAGAAAACGAAAAAAACAACAGTTTTCTTCGTTATTTGTCTCCAAAACCAAAATGAAAAAACGGATAACGATTAGTTTTTTCAGTTTTCGATTTTGTGTTTAAATGAAGAATGGAAAAAAACGGATAACGGCCCGCTCTGGTCCCGGTCTCAGTCCCGCTCTGGTCCCGCTCTGGTCCCGGTCTCAGTCCCGCTCTGGTTTCCCGTTTACGTGACTTCCGTGACTGCGATGCCGGACTTTTGCACCGCATACGGACTGAACCGGGACTGATCCAGGTCCGAGACCAGACCGAGACCAGAGCGGGACTGAGACCGGGACCAGACCGGGACCAGACCGGGACCAGAGCGGGACTGAGACCGGGACCAGACCGGGACCAGACCGGGACCAGAGCGGGACCGAGACTGAGACCGGGACCAGAGCGGGCCGTTATCCGTTTTTTCCATTCTTCATTTAAACACAAAATCGAAAACTGAAAAAACGAATCATTATCCGTTTTTTCATTTTGGTTTTGGAGGCAAATAACGAAGAAAACTGTTGTTTTTTTGTTTTTCTTATTTTTGGTTTTATATTGAAAAACTAATGAACGAATGATACACGGATTTGAAAAAAACAACAATTTTCATTATTTGTCTCTAAAGTGAAAATGAAAAAAACAGATAACGATTTTTTTTTTTTTTTCAGTTTTCCATTTTGTGTTTAAAAGAATAATGAAAATAAATAAATAAATAAATAAACGGATAATGGCCGTTTCCCATTTCTGTGACTTAAACTGCGATGCCAGACTTTTGTGCCACATATGGACTGAGCCACGACTAAAACAGGACCGAACCAGGTCTAAACCAGAACTTTTCATTTTCCCAAAAATCAACACTGTGCCTTATAATCCGGTGCACCTTATGTATTAATTCTGGTTGTGCTTACTGACCTCAAACTGATTTTATGTGGTACATGGCGCTCAAAAATCTGTCAAAATGTTTTAATACGACTTTGGTAAACTACAAAGCTGCACCGCTTGATGGATTGTCGGAGCATTACAGCTGCCCTAGTCAGGAGCCTTGCGGAGAAGCTGACCATATCAGTGAGCAAGGAGTGAGCAGTTTTTTTCAGCACTTACAGTTTATGTAAATGAGCCATGTGGTTTTACATTTCATTTCTGTAAAACGTAAACAAATGTGGGCAAAACTGCATTAAACATTAAACACATTATTACTCAGTGTATAATTTGACTCCTCCTGGTAGGAAATAAAAAAAAAACTGAAATTATCCACCCACATTCACATTCATAATACACATTCACCAACGTATCAGTGTGTTTAGTTTAATGCGCCTTATAATCCAGTGCACCTTATGTATGAAAATAGACGAGAGAATTCACATTATTGATATTGCACCTTATAGTCCGAAAAATACAGTATTTTCCACAATGGTCTCATTTGAATATAGAGCATTTGTTTTGTCTTCTTTTTATATAGGAACTTTAGAAAGACAGAAACTATAGAAAGTTATTTTTTTTAGCAGCAACTCAGCCACAACGTTGTTTTGCGACAAACTCGACGAGAAAAGAGTGTTTCTCTATCAATAACTTAATGATATTGTCTTATTTAGCAGTTGTATTTCTAAATCCTTGACACAGCTCTATACACGCTGCTTTTCTTCACAAAAAACTTTCATAACTGACACTTGACAAGTCTGTACTTCAGCCATGACACGCCAAGGATTCTCTAAACAAGTACAATTAAATAAGCTGAAATGTTCGAGATACAAGTTTCAACTCAAGAAAATTTCAAGGTGCACTCTTTAACTTTTCTGCATGCTGATCTCAGTGGGAATGTTATTGCTCTACATAGAATGTTCCACAGTATAGAATTGGAACTTTATGTCTTGTATTTATTCCGTGTGTTTTTTATGCTTGAAATCCTAAAACAAACATGCATCCCCTGCCGTTATAACTCAAGAGCAAATATTTTGGTGTGACGCAGAGCTGATATCTTACTCGTCCAGCCAGATCCACACACTTTGACAAAACTTCACAAAGACGAGTGGATCTGGAGCTGTATCCTGTCTCCTCGGCGCCACCTAGTGCCTCCAGTCAATTTCATTACTCTCCAGCAACTAGGTCAGGAATCAGAATACACTAGACGGTTTGCAAGAACCCTGGAAGTTGTAGACCGCGCACCGGCCCATCAGTGAAGAGCTGTGAAACCATGACGTCAAACTCAAGCACCTGTCTGGGTCCATTATGTGGTACATCACAATAGTAAACAAAGTGGTCGAGATGGACGTAGACAATTCAAACTTTGCATTTTTTATTGCACCTTTAATTCGTAAGTTCGCCTCATAGAAATGACAATGATCATTGACAGACATGTTCACTCTCTGCTTTGTTTGCTGTTGTGCCGGCAATTACTTGGACACCACTGAGCGTTCTGGCACATTACATTCGTCACAACCAAATAACAGCGATTGGCTAAATTTAAAAAAAGTACCCGCCTACCGTTGAGCGAATGAATCCTAATGCTGCAAGGCCAGACGGTTTCCACAAAGTGAAACCGGCTGATGAATCAGGCTAACTCCTAGTCGCGTAAAAAACAAACATGCAGATTCAATAATCAAAGCACCAAACTGTTACTTATTTCAGGTAAAATACATTATATATTTTGTTTTGAATGATGCATTTAGAGACACGTGCTACAAATTCACAGCTGTGGTTGGATCGTCTCAAGTTTGGACAGAGGATTTTCACCCTCTGTTGTCTGGTTCCATCCCTTCAGGATTGGAAAAGAATGTAGAAGGGAGTGGTTGGGGAGGGAAGCTGATATCAAGGTTTCAAGAGTACATTTAAGTGCGCTAATGCTATAATGTGTAAAATTGCATTTATGGACACAAGCTGGTGTTAGATTTAAGTTACACAGCACCTTTAAGTTTGTCCTATTTTCTCCTCCTTAATAATAATGACTCAAACACCCAGTTCACGCTGAACCCACACCAGAACCAGCGCAGAAGCAGCAGAGGAGGCGACACGAGTGAGAACTTTGAGCACAAGAAACATATTTGTCATCGTAATAAAAGTTCCGTTTTTTAATTACTATTATTTTAGTGCAATGCTTTATTTAGATTCTGCATAATTTTAAAGGGTAAACACACTCCCACTCTCATTTTGAACTTTAATCTAAATCTAAAATTAGTTTTACCTGGCTTCTCTCAGATAAATACATATAAAAAAGAGCCAGTCTTTTGAACAGCTCTTTGAAAGGAACCGGTCCTAAAGATACGGATCCCTTAAAAGAGCCAAAAGTCGCCTCACTAACGCAATTTATCTCTTTACCAGTGGTTATAAACATGCACATGATACAGTTGAATCCAGGGTAAGATGTTCGATGTGAGTCGTGTGCCTGGATCCGAGTGTGGAACAGTTTGACAAAAAGATTCGGATCCCATAAAAGAGCCGAAAGCCAAACTATCTATTTAACAGTAGGATTATACAGTTGAATCCAGCACAGGAGATGAGTCATGCTCTGTATTCGATAAAAGTTTCAGATCCCATAAAAGAGCCGAAAGTGATTATAAACATGAATTCAGCACAGGAAGTTTAAGATAAGTCATGTGCCTGTATCTGAGTGTGGAAGAGTTTGACTAAAAAATATCTGATAAAAGATTCGGATCACTTAAAAGAGCCGAAAGTCTGATCTATGACACAAACTATCTGTTTACCAATGATTATAAACATACACAATGGCATTATAAAGTTGAATCCAGTACAGGAGGTTTGAGATGAGTCATGTGCCTGTATCCGAGTGCCTAAGAGTCAGACTAATAGATATCTGAAGGAAGATATGGATCTGATAAACAATTCAGATTCCCATAAAAGAGCCGAAAGTCCCATCGCTAACACAAACTAAATATTTTATTATTATGTAACATGCACATTATACAGTTGAATCCAGGGCAGGAGCTTTGAGATGAGTCATGTGTGGAAATGTTTGCTAAATACTTAAACAGGGGTCATCAAACCAAGGCCCGTGCGGTGCCGTGGCGGAGTTAGCAAATTGGGGGCCCTAGGCGAACTTGAGTTTGGGGCACTCATTAAAGTGATGATTATAATTTTTTATTTATTTATTATTTTTATTTTTTTTTATTGTCTGTTTTCCCCCATTGTTTTTGAGACACACATCTCTATTTGAATTAGAGTAGACTGGAAACTTGTCTTATTATTTAGGCAACCTACTAGATAACCAAGGGGGAAATGCTTTGATGATTAAAATAGATTTGATAATCAAGTACTATTATGAGGGTGTTTTCCTTTTTAAGAGTAAACTACTCTCATTTAATTGAGAGAAAATCTAAATTGCTCCATGGCAGTGGAACTGAGGGCAAATGGTTGGGGGGCCTCTCCAGGTTTGGGGACCCTAGGCGGCCACCTACTGTTTCCTAATGGTAGCACCCCCTCTGGGCTCGCGGCCCAACTCCGGCCCTCTATGCATCTTTTACCGGCCCCACAGCCCCTCTGGCCCTTTGATGCGATGCTCAAAAGTTGTCATGGCCTGTTTTTCTAAATTACTTTTTGGCAAATAACAACATGTCTGCATCTTGTGTTTTGTTGATTTTTACCTCCGCCAAGGAGGTTATGTTTTTGCCGGCGTTTGTCTGTTGTTTGTTTGTTTGTTTGTTTGTTTGTTTGTTTGTCTGTTTGTTTGTTTGTTTGTTTGTTTGTCTGTTAGCAACATAACTCAAAAAGTTATGGACCGATTTTGATGAAATTTTCAGGATTTGTTGGAAATGTGAAAAGGAAGAACTGATTTCATTTTGGGGGTGATCTGGAAGAAATCCTGGATTCTGGATCACTTTGAAATTTTAGTTAACATTGTGGTAAATGGGGCCAAAAATTTTGTTTCTCAATATCTCGGTTAATTATTGACCAAACCCCATGAAATTTGACTCAGGGATGGACAATGGGATCCTCTTTCATATCCCAAAGGCTGATCCGGATCTGATCCAGAAGACTGATTTTATCGCAATTTATATAAAAAATGGGGGTAGTCCTTGGCGGAGGTCTGCGCTCTCTGAGTGCTTTTCTAGTTTTTTTTTTTTTTCAATTAAAAAAGGATATTCATATGAAGTAGTTATATTATATTTAAAGTTATATTTATATTTAAATCATTATATGACATATTTACATTTGCCGCCGAATGTGCTGCTGAATTTTTGTCACCAGACAAGCATGTGATCAAAAAGTGACAGTCAACGCTCGTGCAGAATTCTGGGTGCAGTTAAGGACAGAAAAATGGCTCGTGTTCAAGTATGAAAACTTGACAGAGTGAGCAGAGTTTTCAAAGAAACAATGGACGACTGATTATTTTAATGTAAGGAGCGTGCAGTTTGTCTGATATGTAAAGAAAGTGTGGCTTTTTTCAAAAAATATAATCTGCGTCGTCAGGGTCATACAATTCTGTTATACGGCTGACCCGACCCCGGCCCCCATCACAGTGACCCCTGTGCTAAAAGATATCTGAAAAAAGATTTGAATCCCATAAAAGAGCTGAATGTCCCATCTCTAATGCAAACTACCTATTTACCATTGATTATATATACAGTTGAATACAGTGCAGGAGCTTTGAGATGGGATGAGTTGAGTGCCGGGATCCGAGTGTGAAACAGTTTGACAAAAAAATCCAGGATCCCATAAAAGAGCCGAAAGTCATTACAAACATACACAGTAGCATTATAGAGCTAAATTCTACACAGGAGTTTTGAGATGAGTCGAGCGTGGAACAGTTAGACTAACAGATATGTGATAGCAGAGAGCATGAGGAGCGCTCGGAGCTGTGATGTGTGACTGCAGATGTGGGCGGACATATTTCTACTGCCGAAGTGAAAATATTCCAGAGTGACGCCAGGGAACATTCTTCATCTGTGCAGAATAACTACACTTCCAGGAACACGGGCGCAGCTCTGTTTCATCACACTCTTCATTTCATTTCAGACGCCGAATGTGAATACAAGTTTATTTATTTGTACCGCAATCCAACTTCAAGAGTCAAGAATGGAGACTGTTTGTTATCAGTGTACGAGCGCGGGAGGGATGGGGATCTATACGAGGGCGGGGACAGACACGCTTTCCGCAAGAAGAGACAACATATGAAATTGTGTCCACGGAAATGAGACTTGTTTTAAAGACGGGGTATTGCACTTCTGTGAACGTAATTTTTAAAGGTGCATTGCAGAACTTTTCCGGTAGAGGGTCTGTTACCTGCTTGTCTTCTTGAAGATGTTTTTGCTTTTCCTAGAATGTTCCACAGTAGAGATGGAACCTATCTACATTTACAGGTCAGATCTATGCAGGGATGTGGTGGGCGTGGTACGACCGGGGTACGCCGTCCTCCCACTTCTCCCGACGTGAGAAATAAACAAACAAAAAAAAACAAAAACAAAAAAACAAATATAAAATAGCTACAATTTAAATGCCAAATCGGAGATATTGGTGAAAAACTGTATAGGCTCATGATATCTGCAGCACTGTCATAGAGTGACCTGAGGGACCAGGACTAAAACAAGACAGAACCAGGTCTGACCCAGGACTAAACCAGGACTAAACCAGGAGGTTTAAAACAGGACTAAAACAGGAGTAAACAAGGACTGAACCAGGACTGAACCAGGTCCCAGGACTAAACCAGAACTGAATCAGGACTAAGTGTCTGGACAGGCCCTGAGGTGCACCCACATAGACTATCTGGTGACTGCAGGTGAAAGGGACCGGTGCAGAGCTCTGCACCCCACGGGGCTAAGAGCAGCTTTCTCTGCGGGCTCAGGGGTCTCTCCCTCTCTCTCAAGTCCAAGATTAGTCCTGTTTTAGTCTTGGTTTAGACCTGGTTTAGTCCTAGTTTAGGTCTAGTTTAGTTCTGGTTTAGATCTGTGTTAGTCTTAGTTTAGACCTGGCTTAGTCCTGGTTTAGTCCTGGTTTAGTTCTGGTTTTGTTCTGGTTTAGATCTGTTTTAGTCCTGGTTTAGTTCTGGTTTAGTCCTGGTTTAGAACTGGTTTAGTCCTGGTTTAGACCTGGTTTAGGTCTGGTTTAGTTCTGGTTTAGATCTGTTTTAGTCCTGGTTTAGTTTAGTCCTGGTTTAGTAGTCTGGTTTAGTGCTTAGTCCTGGTTTAGGTCTGGTTTAGTTCTGGTTTAGATCTGTTTTAGTCCTGGTTTAGTCTTGGTTTAGCTCTGGTTTTGTTCTGGTTTTGTTCTGTTTTAGTCCTGGTTCAGTCCTGGTTCATGTGTTGTAATTTATGATTTATGTTCTGTAGGTGATTATAAATGGCGTTAATGTTAATAACATGATTCTACATCATTTTGAGTAAAAAAAAAAAAAAACTGAATATATTACAGATTTTTACTGGGCTGGTGCCTTATTATTATTATTATTTTTTATTTTTTTCAACTAAACTAACAGTCTATATGCCACCTGTATGTATTTCAGCATGTCAAGTTGAGTGTATGAGTTTAGGGCTCATCGATGACGTCACAAATCACGTACCCCCATTTAAAAATCCAGACTACACCACTGGATCTGTGGAGAGGCAAGCTAATTCACAGAGAGAATTATTTTATTTTGGAGCAATAGAAACACATGTAATGAAGAAATACCACACAGATTTGTTTAATGTCCATGGAACATTCACAGAAAAGCAATAACATCTCCGTGGAGACAAGCAAGTGATGGACCCTCTGTGCTACGTCACTCCCCCTTCAGAGCACTATCACAACACAAATACTGTCAATAAAAAACAAACAAACAAAAACAAGCAAACAAACATATAATAATAAAATAAAAATTTAAAACCAGTATCAAGATTTTAGCCTTTCCCGTCGTATTGAAATCATGTTTGAAAAAGTAGTAGGTACGTGTTTGCCCTCAAGCTGGAAGGTATCTGGTTTGAATCCCAGTGAGAACAATGTCTTTCCATGGATCATCTCATTTTGACATAGTTTTTTTTTTTTTACTACTACAGTTTTAGTACATTTTATAGTGCACAGTGCAAGAGAAAGATTTTAGGTTGGATGCCTTACAGTCTTGTATAAACAGTAGTATGGAAAGAAAAAGTACTGCCTTCAAGGACACTTTATCTTTTATGACCTTTATTATGCATATAGTTACAGAAATTACATTGACTTTAGCTCTATAACAACTGGTCCATGAATTTCAAATCACCAAATTTCTCCTTGAAAAATAAAATCCAACATATGAAGTTCCTTTTCTCTATCCTCACTTTCCTCTACCATTGTACGGTTACACAAAGAGCGCACTACCATTTCAGAAATACCACTAAAAACTGTTCTTCCTGTAACAATTGGAGCCATTCAAACATTCAAACATGTTAAAAACCCATTTCCAACTGTGTGCAAAAGCTTCGGAAAGGCCAGGATCCAACATGGAGAATGTAGCGAGAGTTGCCAGTACGTTTTCGCTGTGAACCTAATCAGCTCTTCATGGGAGTATCCGCGGCACGGACCTTCACATTTTCAAATATGACTGCCTCATAAAGGTCACGTTTCACAACCCATTGAACTTGAATGCGCCAGTAATGCTTTGGCGTACATGCTAAAGCCCTGGCAGTCGGCGCTACGGTGGAAAACCTACTGTGTCTGATGGCTGCGGTGAACTTTGGATTCAATTCATAGTTAAAGGGCTCGTATTACGCTGTATTCTGACCTGTGTTATAATGTTTCTTCACCACAAACATACCTGGAGTTGTGTTTTGTTTCATTCGCACGTTTTTAACACACAAACACTGCATATTCCATACTCAAACAGGAAACACTCTGTTCTACCTCTTGGCGTCATCAAGTGCGCCAAAGGGTTTTTAAACTCCGTACACCTTCACTAGAATCATTTGGATAATTTCAGATCTAGGATTGCCAATCTACTGAACTAAAGGGTAAAAGTTAAATTTGCCAACTGGACAAAAGTTTATTTGGTCGACTACGTTTCAGAACTCATCCAAGCTGCTTTTTCAGTTCTGGTCAGAATGCTGGCGGATACGTCCTTATATCTGCCTAAAGGGAGGAGCTAACTACACTGAAAATACTCTGAAACTTACACCCTGCTTGTTAACAGTTTGTGTTAGTTACCTAGGCCGATTGAACTCGCCCTGACTGTGAGGTCATATTAACAGAATCATTCAGGTCTATAATTGGAGCTTTCACACCTCTGGACCTGACCTGGCTATCTCTATTTTTTTCTTTGTTTGTTTTGATTTCAGTTTGAGGATGGAGTTATATATTTATAGGAGATAGATGGTGTCTGAGTCCTCCGTTTCTGTTCAAAGATGGATTCTCTTTCCTAACAAAAACTCCCCTCTCAAACCAATTATTTTCTCTGGCTATGATCTGTACCTCGCTGTCTTCAAAAGAGCGGCCCGAGGCTTTTAAATGGAGATGAACATCAGACTGAGGTCCTGTGTTGCTCTCTTGTCTGTGTCGGTACATTCTCTTGTGAAGTGGCTGTTTTGTTTCGCCAGTGTAGCGCTCACTGCAGTCTTCACTACACTGAACGGAGTAGACCGCATTGCTTTGTTTGTGGCTCTGTGTTTTGTCCTTTGGGTGGACCAGATTCTGTGTTCGTAGGTTTGAAATAGTCTGAGATTTCATGTTGTGTGAAAATCCTCTGTAGTTTTTCAGAAACACCAGCCACGTAAGGAAAAGTTACACCCTTTCTCCTGGGTTCTGATTCACTCTTGTCCTGTTTTTTAACTCTCTTTGGTCTATTGAAAGCACATTTAGCCTCTTTTAGGTCAACTTGAAAACTATCGCTTCATGACATCACAAGGTGGAACAGAGCATTTTGAACTTTGGAGATGTAGACAAACTAATAATTAATTCTCTGTACCTGATGTTTTTGAAATGTGAAAACAGAAGTTCATTTTAAACAGTGTACAGCAGTCCAAAGTTAATTGTATTTCTAACAACTTTGACTTTTTGCCATGAGGGTAACACTAACACTGCACTTCCTGGTTCTCGGATGATAACGTGCTTTATAATTATGCCTCACTCAGTCTGCATCCGGTCCAGCGGTTTTATTTTGACCCTAAGAACTCATTTTACAATATATGCGTACAACAACAGAATTTGCATGCCCCATTATCTGATATTAATTAAAGAGGAAACACTTACTGTAGCTTTTGTTTCATCTTTAAAAGCAACTAAGCACAGCAGGGGGCGACCTCTCAAAACATGAACTAACTTAAAGTAAACATTTCCACTAATTACACTGTGTTTGTGATAAAAGAGCAGGTGAAGAGACCACACAGCAGAGGGAGGAAACAGCAGTGAGGAGATGCTGAAATAGAGTTGTTTTTTTTTTATAGAGGGTTGAACGCCTGATTTCAACATTCTCAGTACTCACCTTTACTTGAGTAACTTTGTAAATAAATTGTACTTTTCTTGAACTCTGCTTCTCTTACTACTACTGATGAATATATTTAATTGAAGTAATAGTACTCTTACTTGAGTAAAAGTTTGGTTCAGGTTTTCCCACTCTCTGTCTATAAGTGTGTTTCTTGTACTGCTGCTTCAGATATTATTTAGTTTTTCCTCATTTTTTCTGTATATCCTTTGAAAATACAAGATTTTGAGTTTTATTTAATGTTTTGTCCTTCCAGTTACATTTACTTTAAATCAGAGGTTTTCAATAGGTGAGGCCTGCCTCCCCTCGGGATTCTCCCTCTCAAGTTCAAGATTAGTCCTGGTTTAGAACTGGTTTAGACCTGGGTAAGTCCTGGTTTATTCCTGGTTTGCATCTGGTTTGGTCCTGGTTTAGACCTGGTTTAGACCTGTTTTAGTCCTGTTTTAGTCCTGGTTTAGTCCTGGTTTATACCTGGTTTAGACCTGGTTTAGTCCTGGTTTAGTCCTGGTTTAGACCTGGTTTAGTCCTGGTTTAGACCTGGTTTAGACCTGGTTTAGTCCTGGTTTAGACCTGGTTGAAACCTGGTTTAGTCCTCATGTCCTACTAATGTTCAGTGATGTAAAAGATCACCTCAATTATCCCTGCATGAAGTTGGAAATTACTTGTTGTTACAAAAATCTTTTATGAATGCACTTTTAAAAAAAAAAGTATATATGAAAATACAATATTAAAAATATATATTATCAGTTGTTATTGATGCATTTACTTCAAAGGCCTGTGTGGGGGAGGGCAGGTGGATGGGAGGAGCTGGTTCGGTCTTTACCTGCTCTAAGGGGAGGCTCACATTCACCCAATTTGAAAACCCCTGCTTTAAATTATAAATCAAACATTATGACATTAAACAGCTCTACTTTCTATTGATTAAATTAAAGTTTTTGGTTTTATAGCTCAAAAATACCTAGATAAACAGGCATTCTGACTATTGCCTCTCCACAGATCTAACCTGTAACTTGATCTGGTTTGGTCTCCATGAAGATAGAAACATTAACCCTCTCAGGCTCAAATTAATTTTTAGTATCAGGAAAAATCTGATATTTGGGGAAAATTATAATATGGGGTAGTAATATACAATTCTGACTTTTTTATCCTTTGTAAACAAAAAGTATTTTGCACTTCTGGCAGGCCGTTTGCGTGTAGCCATTCTTGCACAGTCTGCATCGCCCACGTTTATCAGCATGGATGGGAGAAAAGGCTCCTGAGTAAAAAAAGCTCATAAAATATGGATGTGGAGTAAGTAGGTACTTGGAATATAGCTGTTGCAAATCTGCAACGTCCTGCCTGGAGAGGGTTAATACTGTGGAACATTCCATACAAAGCAATAACATCTCCATAGCGTATATAAAAGTGACACAATGCACATTTAACTCACTCTCACTTGTAGTACTTTTCCCAAATCCTTTTCCCTTCTATAGTAATGTACTGAACCACTACTTTATACTTCTACTTGAGTATATTATTTATAATTTATGGCGACTCACTCTACCCACCTCTGTCTCTCGGCGGTTTACAAGGTGAGCCAGGGTTTGTTGGCACCAGGTGTTCTGAGCCGGAGAACTGCAGCGCCAGAGAATACAGTATTCTGTCAAACAGAGGTGAACGGGTGGGCTTCATGTGACAGCGACAATTTAGTATTTATTTATAGTTTTATTGAGCTGTCAAAAAGCAGCTGTTTTGACCTGCTTGTTGTATGGAAGAATCCGTTGTTAATTAGGCCTATCCACCAAAGAAAAGTTGAACGTCTCCTCTGTCACCGTGAGTTATAGTGTTTAGTTTAGTGTTAAAATGTGGTGGCATTACTCAAGCAGACAGGTGTGGATGCTGTCAGCTGACTTTAAGACACAAGATTAATACGGCAAATTTGAATTAGACCTTAAAGGGGCTGTACCAGACTTTCCTCTTTCATCTGATAAAGTCAAAAGTGTCACATACTAAAGCGGTTCGACTTAAGACTTAAACTTAGACAAACTTTATTGATCCACAATGGAAATTATTTGGACACAGTAGGGAGTTGTAGGGAGTATTATCCATTACATAAGGATGAGTTGTAAAGTTGTAGGGAGTATTATCTGTTACATAAAAATGAGTTGTTGTACAGTTTTATGGAGTATTATATTATATACTAGTGAGTTGTTGTATATTTGTAGGAAGTATTATCTGTTACATTAGGGTAAGTTGTTGTACAGTTGTAGGGAGTATTATATTACATAAGGGTGAGTTGTTGTACAGTTGTAGGGAGTATTATATTACATAAGGGTGAGTTGTACAGTTGTAGGAGTATATTGGGTGAGTTGTTGTACAGTTTGTAGGGAGTATTATCTGTTACATAAAGGTGAGTTGATGTACAGTTGTAGGGAGTATTATATTACATAAGAGTGAGTTTTTGTTTGTACAGTTGTAGTTGGAGTATTATGTGTTACATTAAGGTGAGTGGTGAGTTGTACAGTTGTAGGGAGTATTATCTGTTACATAAAGGTGAGTTGTGTACAGTTGTAGGGAGTATTATATTACATAAGGTGAGTTGTTGTACAGTTGTAGGGAGTTATTATAGTTACATAAAGGTGAGTTTTTGTACAGTTGTAGGGAGTATTATCTGTTACATAAAGGTGAGTTGTTGTACATTTGTAGGGAGTATTATCTGTTACATAAAGGTGAGTTGATGTACAGTTGTAGGGAGTATTATCTGTTACATAAAGGTGAGTTGATGTACAGTTGTAGGGAGTATTATCTGTTACATAAAGGTGAGTTGATGTACAGTTGTAGGGAGTATTATCTGTTACATTAGGGTGAGTTGATGTACAGTTGTGGGGAGTATTATAGTATGAATGTAGTCCTGTATCTCACTGTTTCAGAGGAGCTGTAACAGCTGCTCCGTTATGGCCTCTGAAAGTTGTAAAAAATGATCATAAACGTATTGTGATGGTAGAAATTTGTTAAGGAAAGTGAGGAATAAGTTTGAACCAGAACCAACTGGTCAGTAAAAATCTGATGAAAGATGATCAGGTTGTGTGGAATGTCTTAAGTATTTCTTTCAAAAATAGTGTTATATGCATCTGCCCTCCATCTCAAATTATAACATTAATGCTGTTAACGAAAACTTTATAGGTGCATTGTGTAATTTCTCTGGTGGAGGGTCAGTCAAATGCTTTTCTCCATGGGGATGTTATTGCTTTGTGTGGAATGTTTCACAACTGGCACAACCGAGTGCCTCTGCTCAATTTAATTTCTCTCCAGCGACTAAGTTAGGAAATGGAATATACTAGACAGTTCGCAAAAATCCCGGAAGTGCAATTTCGGACACCAGCGAATCAGCGAAGAGCCACATATTCAGTGTTGGCAACGATTCCCAAGATCAAGGATTTAAAGCCAGAATAAAGAGAATGTTTGGTGAATTTCATCAAGGGGAAAGACATTATTGCCCTTCTTCCTATGGGATTTGGGAAAAGCTTAATATACCAGTTAGCATCATTAGTGACACAATACATACGTGACTACCAAATAGCAGCGATTGGTTAAATGATAAAAACCTACAGTCAAGCAAATTAATTCTAACACTGTGAGGTCAGACGGTTTCTACGAAGTGAAACCGGCTGATGAATCAGGCTAGTCAAATAGCACTGACTTGGAACGCACTTTAGAAAAAGGGGAGGCGGGTGAGGACTGTTTTTAAAGACTGTACTTGAAATACAATATTTTAGACTATTTATTCTTACTATTATTTATGCTGCTGTTGACCTGGACCTGAGTGCAGTGTTTAATTTCTGTGTATTTTTATACTGAAATGACAAATAAATTCTGATTCTGAAATGGAGATGTTATTACTTTGTATGGCACAGGTGTCAAACATAAGGCCCGGGGGCCAGATCCGGCCCTCCAAGACCTTTAATGTGGCCCTTGGGTGATTTTCTACTAAAATATTTTAATTATATTTTTTATTTAAATATTGTTAATTTTCTGCGTGTGTGTTGAAATTGAATTTTTCTTAAAGTTTCAGGTTGTTCATAATATTATAATATTATTAATAAGAAAGAGTTCATCAATTAAAAAATATTTGTGTAATAGATTTGTGTTTCTCTGCACAAATATTTGAAATTATTGTTATTTTTGGGGTTTATATGACATGAGTTTTCTGATCCGGCCCCTTTGGGATCAAAGTCGGTTGGATACGGCCCCCGGACCAAAATGAGTTTGACACCCCTGTTGTATGGCATTAAACCGTTCTATCTTCATGGAGACCACACCAGACCAAGTTACAGGTCAGATCTATGGAGAGGTGACCCCGCTCACAGTCAGAATGTTTGTTTTTTTAGGTATTTTGAGCTTTAAAACAACCTGTAATTGAATAAATGTAACGTAGAGCTGTTTAATGTCATACTGTGGAACTTTCCAGGCAGAGAAATGACATATCCATAGAAACAAGCAGGCGAAGGAACCCCAGCGAAAAAGTTACGTAGTGCACCAGCCAGCGGGGACAACTATACATGTAATATTCCACAAGAAGTCAATGTCGTTTTATATTACCCCACAAAGGGTTGCGAGGGCATTGCCTTAACAATACAAGAAACTTACATAAGATGCTCGAAGAGTCCCACAAACGCATTCAATAAAGTCGACGCGGTTACATATAGAACTATACAGCCCTTGGGTTCTATGTCACCATCCTTTGCATAGCTTATGAAAGTTACATGAACGATGAACGCCGTAGGATCGCATGGAAACGATAACAAATTTAATTTAAATCATGCGCTGTGAGGGGATACAGAGAGGAGCCGTGATAGCGAGGTGCGGTGGTGGGGAAAAAAAACGAAAAAAAAAACAGCACAGCATGGGCAAGAGTGTTCTGATAAAGACACTATAGGATTACGCACATATTATTGAGTCTGGCAGAAGGGTGGAGGGGTAAGGGGGGGGCTCTGCGAAGCTGTGATCCCCATGTACAAGGATGAATGGGCCTAATTTCTAAGCGTCTCCAATAAAGGGAGAGAGAGGAAGAGCTAGCAGGCTACAAATCAATCATTACTTTGTTTGCGGTTTTGCGTTCGCCGCGCGTGTGTGTGTGTGTACGTTGTGAGGCGTATGCGGACGCAGCGTGCATACCAAAACGGGAATAAAACTGCGTGCTTGGCAATAGGAGCCGCTTCCAAGTGCGTGTGGGGGGGATGCATATCGACGCCGGTAAAAATATGAATGTAAAAAGGCTACAGGTGACGCTAACTACGGCGGCGAGCAGCGTGGAAAAGCCAAGTTTGCTAATTTGGGCTTCTTGGCAAGGAATACGCAGGGTATTTTTGAAAACATTGCAGTCGTTTTTCAAGCGTGCACATAAAGAAAGTGGAGACAGTGTGCGTTTTAACTAGGGCATATAAGTGGGTTATTAGCAGGGATAGTATAAAGGGGTATATTTTTGAAAGATAGACGGGTTTTATCGCTGTGAGCCCAACGGAGAATTAAAACGTAATGGATAATGCGACAAAGTTTTGAAATTTCAGCATGATCAAACTGAACATTTGCTGGAATCTGTTCTCGTAATTAATATTTTTTCACATGAATCTCAAAGCAAACCACCAAATGAAAAATGATGGATCATATTGGCGACAGTAGCTCATTTGGTAGAGCGTATGACCACTAATCCCACCTTGAATCCTCGAATTCCCATTGTCTGTTGTCGCTGTGTCCTTAGGAAGACACATAACCGACCCTTCCCCCAGTGTCTGCGCACACTGATGTATGAGTGTGTGTGAATGGGTGAGGTGGAGGTGGAAAAGCAATAAATATAAAGCAGCATTTCCCAGACATTTTTTTTCCCCCCCCCATATTTTCAAGTCAATAGACATATTCGTAAATCACTAAATAAATGTGTGACCGTTATTGAACATTAATGAAGATATTTATTGTTGACTGAGTGATTGTGTCGTGTTACTCAAGTTTTAAACGGTGAAAAACAGTAATCAGTGTTTCCCTCAGAAAATTTGTTAGGCAAGGTGGTGCTGCTGAAAAAGTGAGGAGCAGGGGGTGCGCAGAGATTCCGGACACGTAGAAAAAAATGAAGAAAGGAGGTCGCGACCCAGTCTTTGGGAAACAATGATGTTCAGTGTGTGACCATTTACCCTTTACCAAATAATGACACATGTAACATTTACCACATGCATGAAAAGGATGGACTTGTCTTGATTCCTTATAGATACTCTGACATATTTTCCTCAAATAAGTGTAGACATCTATTTATACTCTGAGTCATTTTAACATTGTTCAAAGTGAAAAACTCCATACTAAGTGAGATATTATAATTTGTCAAATGTATCTGGAATATTAATGTTTTAAAACTGTTTATTTTTTATTTTTTATGGGGACCATATTTGAAAAGTCACAAACCTTTGAGACCCAATTCAATAGACATTATTTATAAATCACAAAACAAAGGTGGATTTGACCATTATTGAACATTAATGAGGATATTTTATTGTTGACTGAGTGATCGTGTCTCTCTGAACAATTAGTATTACTCAAGTTCAAGTATTATTATTATTATAGTATAAGTAGTATTAGTATTAGTAGTACTCAAGTATTATTCAAGTGAAAAACAGTCACTGAACCAGCAATAAAATGTATCCATAAGTCGCCTATTTGGACATCAAATGTAGCCCATTTAATTTTCTTTTCAACATTCAGTTGACCAGAAATATAAGAAAACCAGAAATATTGGAACAAAATAGTCAATAAAATAATAATTAAAAAAAAAAATAGAAATGATACAAAACATGTCTTAGCATTTCAGCATTTCTAATGAGACAGCTGAGCCTATCTGTGTTTTAGTAGCGAGGTGCAGGAGGAGAGTGCAACACACATATCAGGCGTATAGGCAGAACTGTATATTACAGACCGACATGCAGATCGTACCCCCCCCAAAAAAAAAACATCTCTTGCGACCCAGTCTTTTTTAAAAGCACAAAACTAATAGTGCTATTACAGTTCAAATAATACTTTCATTACAGACCAATAAAGATGCAGAGAACAGCATAAACTCATGTAACATTATGCTTGTAAATAAGTACATTTCGTACATTTTGTGTGTGATTTTATGTGTAAAAGGAGTACTTTATGACAGAATCAGACCACTACATGTTGCCTGCAAGTAATAATAATGTATTTTATAGACTTCATGGATAAACTTTAGTGAACTGACCTTGGTAAAGATCTCCGCAATGCAGTGAATTGTCTGTTGACTCTTTAGAAAAATGATGAATGGAACGAAATGGAAAGGCTGAGGTGGCTTTTGGTTTGCTGCAGTGGAGGAAGGTGGAAATGCGTAGCTATTTATATACTGCCCTTTATTACATCATAGACTGTATAAAGAGGTGGACTAAGGGAGAGTGACGTCACCCACAGTGTTCGGCTCTGATCAACTGAAGCAAACTTGGAGACGAGTTCCATGTTAGAAATAGGAATTTATGGACAAAACAGCTAAACAAAAACATTGGGATCATGTAACGCAAGTTAATACCACAATTTTAAGACCAAAATAAAGAGCCTGGCATCTGTATTTTTTATCAGTCATTTACACCTTTGAAAACTGTTAAAATCATAGACCGTCTAACACTTATTTCATCCCTGTAGCCTTGTATTGGTCATTATTTCTGTTTTTAAGTCCTTGTGTTTTTCTTTTGCAGGAGGAGAAGTGCCCTACACCACCCTGGCCACTCGCATGATGATGGGGGTGTGGTGGATGTTTGCTCTCATCGTCATCTCCTCGTACACGGCCAACCTGGCAGCCTTCCTCACCATCTCCAGGATCGAGAACTCCATACAGTAAGCACGCTCTGGCTCATTACACAGCCATGAGGTGGGGGATAATTGGAGCTCTCTCTGTGGCTGCTAACCTTTCAGAGCAGAGGGTGGGAGGCAGTTAGCACTTTAGATTTGCATTAGGAGCTGAATATTCAGATAAACATGCAAGTTGTATTGCCTGAGCAGCCAATCCCTTCGACATTCTGTTGGACTCTAGAAGGGGCTGGAACTGGATCATAGAAGGTGAAAATCCTCTGTCCAAACTTGAGACGATCCAACCAGAGACGCTGATTTGTATCATGTTTCTCTCAAATTCCTCTTCGTATCATTCAGAAGAAAATATATAACTTCATTTAGCTGATTCAAAGAGACTGTAACTGGACAGTAGAAGGTGAAAATCCTCTGTCCAAACTTGAGACGATCCAACCACAGCTTCTAATTTGTATCACGTGTCTCTTAAATGGGGTGGACATCTCGTCTTCAAAATTCTTGAGTCATTTAGAAGAAAATATATGACTTGTTATATAGGAGATAAATAATACTTTGGTGCTTTGATTGTTCATTCTGAAAAAAATCATGCCGTTTCTCAATCCTTTATGTTGTTTTTTATGCATATCTACTTGTTTTATACGAAACAAAAAAGGACTAAATTAAGACACTGCATTGAAAAACGTGCGTCCTTACTATGAACAGGCTTGCATCTCCACAAAACTGACCAGGATGAGGGCCTCCACCTGCTTATTTCCAGGGACATGGTGTTTATGGTGTTTCTTTGGCTATAATATTTCACAGCATGAGTATAATATGTATAGACAGACATACAGACAGGTAATTTATTAATCCTGAGCAAACTGCTGCGGTTGATTTCCACTGCGCGTCTCACCTTTGTGTCTCAGTCAAAGGTCTCAGTTTAACAGGAGGACTGGTCAAGAAGGTTATAATAGACCACTAGAAAATTGCATGGTGTTGCTTTAAGATGAACTATGTATTTAAAGTACACACTGACTTAGGATGTACATGTATCCAAAGTACCATATTTTTCGGACTATAAGTCGCTCCAGAGCATAAGTTGCACCAGCCAAAATTTATGTAATGAAGAAGAAACAAACATATATAAGTTGCACCGGACTATAAGTTACACTTTTTCAGGAAATGTATTTTATAAAATCAGAGACCAGGAACTGACATTTCATCATGAAAAGCAAGTTATAGTAATAATGACAATAGAATAAAGAAAAACAGGCTGAACAGGGGATAATATGTTACGTAACATATGAACAGTTCTTCAGATAACTATTGCAGAAACAACAGAACAGAACAAGTTTACCAAACTCACAATCTTACTCCAAATCACTAAATCCATTGAATTCTTCTTCATCTTCGGTATCACTTCTGCGCGACCTCCGGAGGTAAAGTGTAGATCCATGAGGAAAATGGAGCACCGCTTCCTCTTCTGCGTAGCTGTCGTCAGATTCAGCATCAGTTCAGTTAGAATTATTCCGGCCTTTCTGAATCCAGACAGGATTTCGGTTGTCACTGGAGTTCACGCTTTGTCGATCCATCCAATGACTTCCAGGAAAGTTGCACTGCAGACCTTCCCGATTACCGTGAAGCTGTGTTCTCCATTCCCACCTTTCGCCAGTCCCTCACAAGTTTCTTGTTCACTCCTTTCTTTCTGCTGCTCAATTACCATATTTGCCTGCATATTTCACTACTTGCGGCAGGATAACAGGCTTTTTCTGCAGGAGGCATGTGCATTAGAGGGCGAAGTGACAGTGGTACAGGAGTAATAGGAGCAGCGGATACTGACACACAAGCCTAGAGCCTCTCGAGGCTGTTAGTCTGAAAATGTTAATATATAAGTTGCACCGGAGTATAAGTCGCAGGAAACACCCAAACCATGAAAAAAGTGTGACTTATAGTCCGAAAAATATGGTAATAATTTGTTTATTTACTTATTTAATGAGACAGGGACAATGCACAATATACATTAACCTTAACAGGAAACATTGTCCCAGGTTGTAGCAGCGGTGCACATTTCCACCTGTCGTCCTTGGGCAGGTTCATTGATTGATTGTATTTAACAGACCTTATCTATCATCTATTCTTCTTGGAGACCCGTGTAGCATGTTTTGGGTTCAGTGTTGAATTTATGTAGAAAGCACATTCACAAATGCTTGATGAGGTGGAGTTTGGACAGAGGAGAGTATAGAGAGTGCATTTATATACAGATAGTTTTAAGTGTGATTAGGCAAATGGAGCAGGATGTGTGGCAGATTGTGATTGGCGGTGACAGTGACAATCTGGGAATATTTTACAGTTGCTCCACTTAAGCTTTTACTTTCTATTAAATCTCTGTGAAATGATCATACACCAACAGACTTGCTAAAACAATAAGCCTATGTAATAGTCACGGTTTTGTCTGCCAAATTGGGCATATGGTGCTTTAATATGTTTGTTTTTGAGATATTTACCACTGTTGCTAATTATGGACATATTTGGAGTTACAGCATGTGTTGTAGTTTTAATAACATAAATATGAATCAATACAAGCAGTGTAAAAGTGTTTTAAAGGGATCATATTACACTACTTTCTGATCTATGTTATAATATTGGTTCCTCATCAAAAACATCCCTGGAGTTGTGTTTTGTTTCATTCAAATACGTTTAACACACAAACCCTGTAAATTTAGGCTGTGTTCTTCATGTAAACTGAAAACACTCTGTTCCACCTTGTGATGGCAAAAGGTAATACAGTACAGGAAGTGCTCCACTGTGCTTTAAAACTCCATACACCTTCACTAGAATCATTTGGATGATTTCAGACATGGGTTTGCCGATCTCTACTGAACAAAATGTAAAAAGAAGGTGTTAAGGTGTTTTGAGTTTTGGAGATAACAGACTAAGGCTGCGTTTATATGATGACGGTCTGAACAGAAGACGCAAAAGTGGCGTCACGTCTTTACTTTTTATTCCGCGTTTAGACAAGCGTTTTCGGGAGGCAGTCTGCGTGCGTACGGTGACGCAAAAGTCTGTGGAATTCGACTGGGTATGCGTGTACTTAAAGAAAAAAGAGCACATCAGCTACTCCTTCCAGAAAGTTATTCCACGATCAATGGGTTCTCCTAGGTCTCGCCTGCAACGAACTGCTGCATCCAGAATTAATTTTTTTTGTAATTTCAGATCCTTCTCTGTTCACTTATAGTATCTCTGCATATTCTGTACATGTGTTGGGATGCCTCCTGTAAGTTTATTAGAGCTGTCAGAGCTGCTTGAAGGTCCGACGCATGGAAATGATCCGACACGTTTGTTTCTGTGTACTGTATGTATTTTGACGTAAACGCGTACGCGACGTGAGCAGATCTGACCAGAGTTTTGCGTCTTGGGCAGTGTAGACGAAAACGCTACAACAGAGTGTATTCAACTTATCCACTCTGGAGGTTGGTTTCAGATTTTTGCGTTTTTAAGGCCCAAAAACGCCGAACAAAAGGCACTTCCGATAAAATATTTTGTCATTTTTACCTGCGACCGTTCCAGTGTAAACAGGCCCTAATAATGCAGGATTCCTCAAACATAAGTAAATGAAACACAACACAACTCCAAGTATTTTATGTTTTTGACGAGGTAACAACATTCTAACATGGCTCAAAGCTCACAAAAGTCTATTCTCTCTATCATAGGACCTTTAAGTGTCAAAAGCAATCAGCTCTCCGTTGGGGTCCAGTTAATAGCAGGGCTGTTGACAGGGCTGTCCACTTTCACCGTACTTATTTACACACTCACACATACTGATGGTTCCTGCCGCACAGTGCCCCCTGCTTATCTACCCCAGCGATAATATGTTTTCCGGGCGTGTTCCTAGTGGCGTTCGGAAGCGCTCATCTCTCATTGGACTAATCAGCATTCCGAAACATCCGCCATGCCTCCCAGTGCCACACTTAATTGTGCTTAGCTACGGAATAAACAACATTTATTTCTCCAAATCTCATTACTATCTGTCTCTTAATGTGTTTGTTGTGCTTCCTCCTGTTTTTTTTCTTTTTTGGTTTAGCTGTGAGCAGACATCCTGTTAGATTTCCATGTCTTTCTTTGCATTACCCCAGCGACGCAAGTTCAATTCCTTAGAAAGACCCACTTTGTTCTTGCTTAATCCCATTCTTTTAAATTCCCCGTTATTCACCAGTGCTTCTCGGCTTCTTGCCTCATTCAGCGCTAGACTAATTGTGGATTTCCATAAATTTTCATGCATTATGTTTAATATGTTGACTCTTCTGGGGTCATTAGTGGCATAATTATCATCAAAATAGCTACCGGTGCATGTCCTTGGGTGTTGTCGCTGGTTGAGTAGTGAGTGTGGAACTCTCCGTGGTGAAGCTTTCAGGAGCCTCACAGCAGAACGGTGCCCCCAGTGGAGAGAGGAGAGCGGGGCTGACTGAATACATGAGATGCTCTGATCATACTCTTGACATTTAATGAGTTTATTAACACAGTACCAGCTGGAAAAGGGTTGAGGAAAGAGAATTTTAATCTATTGTGAAATGTTAGCTCTGCACTAGACCCACTGAATCACAATACAAGGTCCTATATTACACAGAATGGAATCTTCTGAGCTTTAAGCCATGTTATATTGTTGTTACCTCATCAAAATCATGTCTGAAGTTGTGTTATGTTTTATTTACACATATTTGAGCAAAATATTATGTCTGTCTACATCTCCAAAGCTCAAAATGTTCTGGCCATAAACTATATATATAAATCACGGATCTATTAAAATAACCGGATAGGGTATTGCTGCTTGTAGCTGTCTCGAGTTGACGTCGTGCTCACTCACTGGTGCTACAGCTGAAAAAAATCCATGGGCTGAGACAAGGCTTTACTCATAGAGTGCAATGTAATCACAAACTGCTCGTGTTCGGATGACAGGGCACTTACAACTTTCAAAAATGTCGGATTTTGTGGCGATTTTTACCTATTTTTAGATCATAAACTTTTTCTGAGCTCAAAATCCTTTAGTTGATTTTAAAAAATGCTCTATAATAGTTAGCTCCAGTTAAGCTCTGCTCCGCTCTAGCTCCTCTCGCTCTGATTGGTCAAAGCGATCACGTGGTACATGAGCCTGCGCTCCGTGCGTGCGTTCGCATGCATTCGCGTGTGCCTGTGGGAGAAAAGAGCACTACTGTGCATGCTCGGTCGACTCACAGCCACTAGAAGTATCTAGCTGGGCTAAAGGCGAATCTGTGATCATGCGCCATTGAGCTCAACCCATTGACTTGGGCGGACATTTTGAAACCCCGGAGCTTGATATAAATGGACTGACGTGCTAGCCGCTATTGTCCAAAGAGGAAGTTTGCATGTGGCTCTTCCGGCTGTGACTTATCCTGGCTCCCACTGAGTTACATTAGAATATTTTGGCCCCTTTCTATGTAACTACTGCTGTGAGCCTCGTCATTTTGTTCTTAAAATGTTCGAATTAACCCACTCTGCATGATCCTGGTGGTTTTATTTTGCTATTTTGTCCATAAAAAAAATCCTATTCCTAATATGGAACCTGGCGCCAAAATTTGCCCCTGTAACCGTTTGAGTGGAGCTGAACGCTGTGGGTGACGTCACACTCACTTAGTCCACTTCTTTATGCGGTCTATGGTTCTGGCCCACCTTGTGATGTCATGTAGTGGTAGTTTGCAGGTTAACAGGTACCTTTTGCCTTTAGTTCAGTAGAGATTGGTAATACCAGGGCTGAAATTATCCAGATAATTCTAGTGAAGGCGTATGGAGTTTAAAAAAGCAGTGGAGCACTTCCTTTATTAGCACACACAGTTTCTTTGAGAGAAGAACTCTGTCAAATATGCAGGGTTTGTGTGTTAAACATGTGTGAATGAAACAAAACACAACTCCAGGTATGTTTCTGCTGAGGAAAAATCATAACAGATGAGTAAAATAGTGTAAAACTGTCCCTTTAAAGGAGACACATTAAAGGTTGTATAGAGGATTTTCCAAGGAATGAGAAATCCAGCGACTGTTTGTCCTTTTTCAAATGTTGTGCATGCGTGAAACCACCCCCCTCCCCTACAGCTCCTACGTAGAAACACCTCCTCCCTCCTCCTCCTTACGCCAGAAACAGGTTTGTTTACAGCCGGTGAGCTGCACATGACTTGTAAACAACTAACTACAGTGTTGGTTAGGCAAGACGGAGAAGTGAGGAGCGGGGGGAGCGGGTGTGCGGACATTTCGTGCACGGACAAGAAGTGAGGAGCAGGGAGAGAGGAGGAGAGAGGAGAGGAGAGGGGAGCGGTGCACGGAGATTCTGTGCCCGGAGAAGTGAGGAGCAGGGGGAAGAGCGGATCGGGCAGCGGGGACAGGAGCAGGAAAGGGGAGCAGAGAAGGTTGCGCGGAGATTCAGTGCGAATGAACTAGCTACAACACGCAGCAGCAAGCGGACTCTTTCTTTGCATTGAAAATTACGTTTTCAGACATAGGATATCGCTTTCGTGTCCTGAAAAACGTTTGTCTCGCTCTTGGAAATAAAGTACGTTTTCATAATAAGCAGAAGTTTCCTGTCCAGGAGTAATTTGGCGACCAGTGCGTCAGTCTTTAGCCCCTGCGTTTGCTTCAGTCGCGCCATCGCTGGAATGAATCTACAAGAATCATCTTAGTTTGGCTTCGCTGCTTTTCCCCTTGTCGTCTTCTTTCTCAAAAACGGACTTTCTTTTGGGGCGAACTGATCCTGGATTCTTGTCGCAACAAACTTTGTGCGAACTGCGAGGAAGATATAGGTCAAAAAAAGCCGCTAAGAACCGTTGTGTTGGTGGAGTAAACAGCGTCTGCGCGTCTTGCGTCTGTGGACTGCATGACAGGCGTACGCAAACCACGTACCGGCGGCGCAGGCAAGTCAGTTACACTAGAAACGTAATGAGTTTGACTGACAGCCTGTCAGCTAACAGATAACGAGGCAGTGTCGTTATCTATTGGCAAATATTTAGCCCCACCACGTCCAGAGTTGATGAATTTTTATTCTCTTTTTTTTGGTCATCATAATTACAAGGCTACTGCACCTCTATAATGCTATCATTGACAACTTGAAACTAAAAAAATCCTCCATACAACCTTTAAGGCCTGTACACTTCCCTCATCATTCACTCAAAGCTGTAATCTTTATTCCCATGCATTCAAGATGCTATTACTCTGAAAATTTCAATTTTCTTCTTTCCCCATGCACTCTTTTTTAACAGTGATACTCATAGGGTTCAGAAGCATCCCATAACCATTTTGGTGCAAATAATAAAAATTCTAACAGCTCACTGCCGTTAAGTGTAGCTGTCCGTAGGCGGTTGTGCAGTTTATGGTGAAGTACTGTAAAGAGGCAGGAGGAAATCAGCTCACCAGTTTTGAACCAAATGTGGCGCAGGCAGTGAAAGCTGTTTTGGATTAGTATTGCAGTTTAAAACGAACAAAATTCTAAAATGATCAGAATAAAAGCATGGAGAAACAGCAGAACTGATCGCATTCATGTAGACAGACCGACAATAAAAGATTACTGAAACATGTGTGAACTAAACAAAATTAACAACATTATAACACGGCTTAAACCTTACAAGAGTCAATTTTGTGTATTATTGGGCCTTTGGTGTTGGATTCAGCGAACTCTCTGAATAAAAGCAGAGAAACTTTACATGATGGCCAAACATCCTTGTCAAAGTCTGATCTCGTCTGGTCTCACAAGTTCAGCAGGACTGTACCTGGGTAATACTTGGATGAGAGACTGCTGGGAAAATCTGGTGCCACAGGTGGGTGCCATGAGTAAAAAATGTAGTTGTGTCTTTAGGTAAGACACTTCACTAGTATGAAAGTGGTGTGTGTGAGAGTGTTGGTGGTGGATGTAATGGTCGTTGGTCAGTGTTGGGGAGTAACAGATTACATGTACCGGAGTTACATAATCAGAGTACAAGTTATGAGTACAAATGTATTAATTTAACTGTATTCAGTTACAGTTACTGTTTCAGTGAGAGATAATTGGATTACAGTTACTTTGATGAAATAAATGGATTACACGGCAGTATTTTCCTGTTTTCACGTTTTGGGCTAAACCAGGACTAAAACCAAGACTAAAACCAGGACTAAAAGCAGGACTAAAACCAGGTCTAAAGCCAGGACTAAACCAGGACTAAACCAGGACTAAAACCAGGACTAAAACCAGGTCTAAAGCCAGGACTAAACCAGGACTAAACCAGGACTAAAACCAGGACTAAAACCAGGACTAAAACCAGGACTAAAACCAGGACTAAACCAGGACTAAAACTAGGACTAAACCAGGACTAAAACCAGGTCTAAAACCAGGATTAAACCAGGACTAAACCAGGTCTAAACCAGGACTAAACCAGGTCTAAACCAGGACTAAACAAGGTCTAAACCAGGACTAAACCAGGACTAAACCAGGACTAAAAGCAGGACTAAAACCAGGACTAAACCAGGACTAAAACCAGGACTAAACCAGGTCTAAACCAGGACTAAACCAGGACTAAACCAGGACTAAAAGCAGGACTAAACCAGGTCTAAACCAGGACTAAACCAGGACTAAAAGCAGGACTAAAACCAGGACCAAACCAGGACTAAAACCAGGACTAAACCAGGACTAAACCAGGACTAAATCAGGTCTAAACCAGGATTAACCAGGTTTAAACCAGGTCTAAACATTATTGTGGACATAATGTAAAGCAGCCGTGATCTCATATAGAAATAATTTCTCTATCAATAATATTTTTTAATATGGTTAAGGAAAGATTGGACTTTTTGTGTCTTTTAGCAGATAAAACATCTTCTCTACAGCAAACAAAAACCTGTTCATGGAGACTTGGGCTCAACAGACAATTTGACGAGAACAAACATGAATTTTCAGGATGTGGTTGGTACATTCATGTATTAAAAAAACAACAAAAAGCATGACAATGTCAAGTAATCCAAAGTATTCAGGTTACGTTACTCACTCTAAGTAATTTAATGGATTACATTACAAACTACATTTTGGGGTATGTAATCTGTAATCTGTAGGGGATTACATTTTAAAAGTAACCTTCCCAACACTGTCGATGGTGCAGGGCAGTTATGGCTACAATAGTAACTTAATATGGAAAAGATGTTCATTTTGTCTTCTTATGTACTTTAAGTTCTTCGGTTCTTTTTAAAGACAATACAGTAAAGTGTATTTACCTTGTTGACATGTTTCGGCTGCTGCTCCATCTTCAGAACTGTCACCGGTGTTGGTGGTGACGTGTCGTATATCAGCTGTTGTTACTTCCTGTAGGCGTGGTCAGTCTGATGGACCTGCAGGCCGTTCAGACTGACCACGCCTCCCGTCGCCCGGTGTTCTCTGGAGGAGGGTGTCCCAGGTGTGTGAAAGGAGGAACGCTCCGTCATCACGGTTAACGCTGTCCGTGCCTCTTTTCCTGATTTCACTGTCCTCCCTGATCCAGCGTTTGAACTTGCTGTTTTCCGATCCAATGACCCGAGCCTTGTCCCAATCCATAATGTAGTTATATCTTTTACGCTGGTCTGATATGGCGGATTTTAGGTTTTCCTGTTCTGCTTTGTGTTTTTGTGTTCTGGTGAGTCTCCCAGATGTTTCCTATATTATGTAAATAATATAGAAAATACATACACAATATAATATAGTAATGTATTGTCTGTATTGTCTTTAAAAAGGACCCAAGAAGTTAAAATAGTATCTTAGCATCATTGGGTATGGATTCAATGAATGATGCACCAAATTGTAAATCGACTTAGAGTATCAGGAAAAGCTCGATATAATACTAATGCATTATTTATTAAGTATTTGTATATGTTTAGACACAAAATCCTCATCATGACCTTGTGTATTACAGTTGATCCTTGAGTTAAACCCAAGTACAAGCTTTTCTGCCTGAGAATATACGCTACTTAACACCCGTCCATTGTTAAACAGTTCTTTTTATTCTCTTTACAATGGCTTTAATACATTATTACTATGCTCAGTCTACTCAAGTGAAAAGGCTGGAATTTTCCCTTTTATTATCTGAGGGCTGCTCATCATTAGCATTTCAACTAGAGAGACTTAAACAGCCACTGGCAGAATGGTGTTACTCAATATAATTCATTGAATGGATAAATGTAATAAGAACACATTCATATTGTTTTAGTGAAAACTCACACATGCTTTAAATTACATCAATTCCCTGTCCACTAACGATGGTGGTATAAGCTTTGTAAAGTCACAGTTGCCATGGTGTTGACTAACTGTGGACCTTTTACCTGTCAGTGGGCTCACCTCTCCAGAGATCTGATGTGCAATTTAACCAGCAATAAAAGGATCCATAAGTCGCCTATTTGGACATTAAATGGAGCCCATTTCTTTTTCTTTTCAACATTCAACTGAATCAGTAATAGTGGAACAACATAGTCAATAAAATAATTTCAAAAAGATTAGAGATTATACAAAACCTGTCTTAACATTTCAACATATGTCAGAACTATATAGTGTAGACGAACCTTTTTCCTCCGGTGAGCCACCTTTACAAAATGAAAATGCTAGAGAGCTACTAGTTTTAGCAGTCACAAGAAATTGAGTATATTGAAGTGCCACGGCGAGCCTTAAATGAGGTGCAGTTAGATACCTATAAAACAACGTGTAGAAAGTAATTCGTCAAAATGATACATATGCAATGGTAATAGGTATTTATTTAATACAATTTTACTTATTCAGGACAGTTCATGAATCAGAAATTCTTAGGAAGAGGTTGGAGAGCTACCGGTAGCTCCCGAGTTACAGGTTGGAGACCCCTGGTGCAGACCTTCATGCAGATCATGACAAAGCAACCCAAAATATATATATCTTGTGACTCTGAGGTGGGTCAAGACCCAGTCTTTAGAAAGTAGTGCAGTAGGGAATCTTCCTCCAGAAAAGTTACATAGTGTGATGCCACAAACAGTCCCTGGAGGTGTGATGCTGTAGGCTCTGCTCTGTCTGAGGCTTTATTAGACCTTATTTTATCACAATCCGACCAGAAAGATCTGATTCGTGCTCTTAAACAAGTCTCTCATATACAGTTTTTCAGTTACTCACACTCACACTTTTTATTGAAAATCAAACCTAGGGCCTGTTTACACGAGAACGCTTTTTGGTAAAAAGGACAAAATATTTTATCAGAAGTGCCTTTCGTTTAGACGGTGATGGAGTTTTTGGGGCTTAAAAACTCAAAAATCTGAAACCACCCTCAGAGTGGAAAAGTTGAATACGCTCCACCGTAGTGTTTCCGTCTACACTGCCCAAGATGCAAAACTCTGGTCGAATCTGCTCATGTCGCGTACACGTTTACGTCACATACATATTTCCATGAATTGGATCTTCAAGCTGCTCTGGCAGATTTAATAAACTTACAGGAGGGTCCCAACAAATGTACAGAATATGCAGAGGTACTATTAGTGAAAAGAGAAGGATCTGCAATTAGCTCTGTCAAAGTCTGGATGCACCAGTTCGTCGCAGGCAAGCCAGACGACTATGGACGAGACCTGGGAGAACCGGTCGATGGTGGGACAACGTTGTGGAAGGAGTAGCTGATGAAAATGCGTGGCATGGAAACTTCCATATGTCCAAAGATGCAAATTCCACACACTTTTGCATCACCGTATGCATGCAGATTTCCTCCCGAAAACGCTCTAAACATCTAAACGCGGAATAAAAAGTGAAGACCTGGCACCACTTTTGCTACTCTTCTCTTCAGACCGTCATCATACAAATGTAGCCCTAAACAGGACCATGAATATTTTGTATCGATCACAGGCTCCTGAAAATATGCCTTTTAAAATGCGTATTTTATCTTGACTTCTTTTACAACAAAGTTTGCTCGTGTGTGCATTGTGCCACCACGGTAACTCCTAAATATTCCAACATAAGAGATACACATAGAACACCCCCAGAGTAATCACTGCGACGTATCAATACATCACCACTGACTCACGCAGCGTAGTTTGAGAAATGCTGAGACCGTGGCACCTAAGTGAATTAGCAAGGAAGAGGTAGAGAGTGCATTTATAGTTTATGAATTCTTTAAGTGGAACATAACGAGAAATACACTGTTCATATATGTTAACTGTATCCAGGCCTCTGCTTCATATTACTGCAAATCAGGGACATTTGTAAGCGCACGATTGGAAGATAGAATTAGCGAGAGACGGCGAAAACCAAAGTCATGCATAGGCGCCGGTTTGAGAGCACTAGTCTGTCTTGGGGAGCTGTCCTGGCAGTTTTAAGTATTAATGCCCTTGTTTCATCCTGGAAATGAAATAACAAGCGAGCCTCTCCGGGCTATTTCACGCTTGGATGTTTTTCCCTCAATTTCACTGCGAATCCTGGAGGAAAAGGCAAGAGGGCTGGTGCTAGCAGCGGGGAGAGGGAGAGAGAGGCAAACGGCATACAGGCCAAATCAGTCGGCAGCTGCACAGATAAGATGTCCAGACAATAGAGAGGGCAGAGGGGGACCAGATAGTTGGAGCTGAGCTGAAATGGAAGTAGCATGACAATATCAGTGCTGGGCCAAGACTAGAGGAGGGCAGAGCAGGCAGATTTACTCCAACTGAATGACTCATTGGCAAAGTGGATTGTGCGGTGAATAATCAAATAATCGATTTAATAAAAGGTGCACTGCGGAGCTGTTCGTACAAGCGGTTCACACAACAGCACATTACCCAGTAGGGACGGGACGAGACACAATTTCCACAAGATGAGACGAGGTACTAGATTGGGTCCACGAGAACGAGACAAGATGAGATTTTAATATAATTTTGAATAAATGTTGCAATTCTGTTTCCAGTTTTGGTCTCACATTTTTTTTAATTTATCCAATTTCACATTTTTGTTTCCATTCTAGGACTTCTTTTTGGAACTGTAAGAGATGTAACTCACCAATCCGTAACCTCTTTTTTTTTTTTTTTTTTTACTTATCCTAATGTAAACACTCACAAGATAATTTTTCTCACGTGTGGCAATTTTGTCTCTCGAGATTTTGTGACATGAGATCTTGTCCCGTCCCTATTACCCAGAATTTCCACTGTCGAAAATAAAACACGTTGGCCATTGTTGTATTGATTGATTTTTTAATTAACCACGGTCAATTATAAGGAATGTAAAAGCAAGAATTACCACTTACAGGAGCTAATTGTGCAGAAAAATGAGACTGAAGAATATTGCCTATACAATTTATGAGAACAATATAGAAGCAATGGACAGGGTCACAGTTTAATGATCATTCAAACATGTTGTTGGATGGGAACCATGTAGAAACAGATGTGTTTCTCTCTAAAACACACAAACCCACACAAGCAGAGCAAAGAGTTCAAACTAAATGCTAAACATGTTTTTCGCTCACAGTTCATAATCTTGTACACAGCCTTTTAAAACAACAATGGTACGTGTCTATATCATCTTGACAAAGCCTGATTTGGTCAAATTTGAGAAGCTAAGGAAGGCGCAATGGGAGATCATTGGGAATATGAGGTGCCATAGTGGGGTAGGCAAGACACGACATTGGCTAGTGTGTATGTGGTGCGTGCGTCAGTGTTGGTGGTGGTTGGAGGGGAACATGACGTAGATTGGCAACCTCACTTAGGCCAACCTACCCGAAGGCAGCTGTGTCGTACCACTGAGTGAATTGTGAATCGATAAAATAAGCAACTGTTAGTCACTATTTGCTGATCAATCAAACATTTTCTTACATGGGAATCATGTGCAAACAACTGTGTCAGACACAATAAGAATCAAACAGAGTAAAACATTCAAACTAAACATGTTTATCCCTCATGGTTAAATTCTTAAATACAGCCTTCACAAACAGCACTAGTGTGTGGTCATATTGTCTTCTCAAAGCCTGATCTAGTCAAATATCAGAAGCTAAGCAAGAGCCTGATGCAGCCAGGCTGGCGCCATCTAGTGCCTCCACTCAATTTCAATTTCTCTCCAGCGACTAGGTCAGGAATCAGAATACACTAGACGGTTTGCAAAAACCCCGGAAGTTGTAAGCCGCGCACCGGCCAATCAGCGAAGAGCTGTGAAGCCATGACGTCAAACTTGTCACACCTGTCTGAGTCACTTTTGTGGTACAACACAACAGTAAACAAAGCGGTAGAGATGGATGTAGACGAAGACAGACATTCTGTGTTGGCAACAGTTCCTGAGATAGAATATTTAAAGCCGGAACAAAGAGAATGTTTGTTGAATTTTATCAAGGGGAAAGACATTATTGCCCTTCTTCCTACGGGATTTAGCGCATTACATATGTCATGACCAAACAGCAGCGATTGATTAAATAAAAAAGTACACACCCACCGTCGAGCGAACAAATCCTAATGCTGCGAGGTCAGACGGTTTCTGTGAAGTGAAACCGGCTGATGAATCAGGCTAGGCCCGATGGGAGACCACTGGGAATATGAAGTGCCGCAGTGGGGCCCCAGTGCCAAAAACTGTCATTGTGTCCCTAGTCAAGACACTTCACTCATATTGTGTAGCATGAATGTGGTGTGTGTGTGTGTGGGTGGGTGTGTGTGTGTGCTGGTGGTAGTCGGAGGGGCAGATGACGCAGATTCCACCGCCGAGTGTGGAGTGAATGAATACTCCACAGTAAAGTGCTCTGGGTGTCGCGAAAGGCTCTATATAAATCCTATGCATTATTATTAAGTAAGTAGGAAACTATTTGACTACTTTAGTTGGTCAAAAAAATCTGCAAGTCAGTCTAACCCAATTCCGCCAATAACCTGAGTGTAGGAAATGGTGAAGTGCAAAAATCCAATAGACTGCTGAGTGGGGAGGAAGCAGAGGAAAGATTGAATTGATGGGTGGAAGTTTGGGCCAGCAGAGAATTGGTAGAGAACTGTAGTTGAAAAGTCCAAAATGTGGTCAACAGTGCACAGTGGATAAACTATTTTTAGTTTATTTATTTTTATTTTGTAGAAGGCTGCAGGGTAAGGAAGGCAGCTTTGGTGAAAGGCAAAGAACGGCTTCTGAAAATGGCCAATTTATTCAACTGGGGTTAAGGAAACAAATACGAGCAGGTCATGGAGAATCACATATTACTCCACAAAATAGAACGCCTGGCAAATGGCAAATCCATTAAGTCTTTTGTTCCTTTGGAAGTCATTAGGTAAAAGCATGCTAAAAGCTCAGTGGAAGTTACTGTGTTGTTTGGAATGTTTCACAGTTGGGCCTTAAACTTATTTATCTTGCATTTATTCAATTGCAAGTGTTTTATAGTTGAATTCATACCTTGAAAAACATGAAAACACCTAATATTTACCATGAGCAGACTCACTTTACCACTGACCGAACTTGTATTTTGGCCTGGTGACCTTACCTGCTTGTCTAGATGGAGATAGTTTGAGTTTAATGTCCTCCTTCCTAACATCCCAGGCAGAGTCCTGCACGGGTCCATTTTTGGAGACCTGCACCAGCGCACTACAGCACTGCACCGCACCCGCCCGTTAACCCGTGATCCAAGTTAAACCTGCACCAGCCTGGACCTATTAACATTTCACCAGTTCCCCGCCCATGTCCGTGATAAATCACACACTAATTAAAAGCATTCAAACAAAAAAGCATCCATCAGAATACAAATTAAAAGTTTACGACTTTAAGAACTACAATCACGAAATGAGATTAAACTAGAACTAAAACAGGACTAAACCAGAACTGAAAAGGACTCACTGTCGCAACGGGCTCGGAGGTTCGCCCACGTATTCTGTTGGGTGACCACAGGCGAAAGGACGGGCGCCCCACGGAGGTAAGCGCGGCCATCACCCAATCGCACTTTGCAGACACCCTGCTCCGCGGGCTCGGGGTTCTCTCTCTCTGTCTTAAGGCCAAGATTAGTCCTGGTGTAGTCCTGGTGTAGTCCTGGTGTAGTCCTGGTGTAGTCCTGACCTGCCCGTGTGTAATCACTACCCACCTGTAAAATTCCAGAATGTTAAAACCTGCCCGTTTCAACAACTGTTTACCCGTACCCGTCGACCCGGTGCAGGACTCGGGCACGCTGTAATGACAATGCAAGTTTATTTGAACAACACAGTTTGCACACAAAGTAATTCAAAGTGCTTTACAGAATAAGACAGACATTAAAATCACAATACAGACAAATCAAAACATATAAAATAATAAAATTAACATTAAAAAAAGAAGAAACGTTACAGTTTTAAAAGCAAATATAATATTGCATACTCTGTTTTATCACCAACATTACAGTTCTGGTTTTTTGTTATATATAAAATGTTCTGCAGTTGCCAGAAGGAGGCGCAAAAACTTGATCTACTGATACAGAGAGAGAAATTAAGTCTTTAAAATTGGCCTCAAACAGTAGCTGGTTGCACTGAAGTTGGTTAGCGGCGCATGGGCAATTTGACAGTTAAATTACTAGAATGAAACTGAATGAGGCGACTGGACTTGCCCCGCCATTTCACAACCAATGCCTAATACTGTTCAAACTAAGTTATTACAAGATTTACTGGCTCAATAAAGCAGCAGTGGACAGCGAAACGGTCACTAAGCGTTACAACCCCACGACTGTATAAAATGGCCGTTGCATTTTACTATGGCCCAAATCACTTGTGGATTAATGCATGCTAAAAACCCCCAAAGATATACGGCATTCTCGTAAACAGCTTATGTGAAATAAAATTATACCACGACTCTGACTAGAGCAATGCATCACGGTCAGTCTGGTCATAGCTACATGTAATTGAGCTGCTAACCCACGACGCAAGTAGCTCTATCACTGAAGACCGAATGCGAGAATTGAAATTGCAGAATGTGTTTGCGCACATAGACTCCCCATTGCTCACACGGGCGTTTCGTGATAGTCCGATTTCAAATTTTCAAATTACTTCCACGCATCGTATCACCACATACAAGCTATTTGCCTTTTCCTATTAACTTGCAATATTATTTTCTCCGGTAGCATGACGAAGCTGCACAATGTGGCACTCTGGGGCCCGTTACCTGTGCTAAAAAATAAAAAAAAGTTGACTGAAATTAGCTTCCTAAAATCATCTTTCGGCTAATGACGAAAAGACTGATCTCTCCGCAGATTTCAACGGCACACCGGTCGGCGCCCGTCTCCCAGGCTCCCAGCTCTTAATATTTGTCAGAGGATACATTCAGCTAGCGGTGCACTCCATTTGCCTGCTCATTGGGCTGCTTAGAGGGGTATAATTGGTTGCAAAATGAGCTAGCATACACACAGGACGAGAAGATGGGTAAAAACACACACACGTCAAATCGCTACGGGGCTGTTGATGTCGTCACTTCCGGGTCCAAACTGAAACTTCACGTCTGATTTCTTGCTTTAAAAAGAAGAAATCTGAGACACTCTTGACCGCATTAAATGTCCGGGGAGCAGGCTTACGTGTTTCTGCCGTCTGAGGACTTCTACATACAAGAAAGTAAAGATACCAGGTGCTTTTAAATAGAACCGGATAACTGTTGTCAATTAAATCAAGGGTCATCAAACTAATGTCCCTTTGACTGACCCCCAGCCCCACTGCCCCCCACCACTTGAACTGGCAACTGAGGCAATCCTTAAAAGTTGTCATGGCCTATTTTTATTTATTTATTTTTTTTGTATTACTTTTTGGCAAATAATAACACATCTGCATCTTATATTTTGTTTTTTCAATTCAAAAAGTTATATTTATATGAACTATTTATATTTAAATAATTATATGACATACTTACATTTCCTGCCAAGTTTTCATCACCTGACAAGCTCGAGATTAAACAGTGACAGTCAACGCACGCGCAGAGTTCTGTAGTGCAGTTAAGGAGAGAAAAATGACCAGTGTTAAGGTACAAAAAGTTGACAGAGAGTGCTGAGTTTTCAAAGAACAGTGGACGACTGATTATTATTTTTTTGTCCAGTATAAGGACCGTGCAGTTTGTCTGATATGTAAAGAAAGTGTGGCAGTTTTCAAAGAATATAATCTGTGTCGTCAGGGTCATACAGTTCTGTTATACGGCTGACCCGACCCTGGCCCCCATCACAGTCAGGAACGATAATGTGGTCCCCAGAAAAAAAAAGTTTGGTGACCCCTGAATTAAATGGTAAATGGTCACATTTTTATGTAGCACTTTCCACTGGGACACTCAAACCGCTTTACATCAAGGAACCACTCATCCATCTACACACACATTCACACACCAGTGTACGCAGACACTGAGGATGAGGTGGGTTAAGTGTCTTGCCCAAGGACACAACGATAGCATTCATCCGTGGGAGCTGGCCAACCTGTGGGTCGGTGGATCTGACTGCTCGACCAATGATGTTTATGTCGACCCGCCAACCTTCAGATCAGTGGACTAACGCTCTACCAACTGAGCTACTGTGGCCCTGTTAGACACACTAACAATCAACTAGACACAACAAACAAAATCTCATTTACATTCACACACTACACATAGATATGTCCACAACATCCACAGGACAGATTAAAAAATGTAATACAAGTACAAATGCGAATGCAAAGACACACAGTTACCAGTGCATACTAAAACGTGCACGTGCTTTATATTAGATTCGGGGAAAAAAAATACTACACCCTGTGTAAACATCAGTGCTGGTAATTTATTTCTAGACCCTCCACAGCATGAAGGAAGAAGGTAACAATACAGATACAGATAAATCAAAATCTTCATTAAGATCAGGGTCTTTGTTGATTACGAGATCTTTATCCTGTATTCAGTTTCCCTCTTATTTTTCCCATGGGGCCACATGAGAAACAGAAAATATTGTGGAGGGCCAGGCCAAAATGCTTAACTAAATTCTGCATAATATTAATTGTATTTCTTTATAAAAAGCAGTAAATAGGATTGTTTTGACAAGCTGGTAAGACTGCTAAGAGTTTATGTTATGACCAAGCAATGAAAAAGTGAGGTTGCCTTACAAAAATGTCATAAAAACATCTCTAAAATAAAAGCAATGAGGTAAAATTATAATTTTTTTTATATTTTGTCACTCCAAATTATCTTAAAGGGCCGGTCAGAGTCAACCAAAGAGCTGCATGTGGCCCTGGAGCTGGACAATGCCCAGGTTTGATTTTGGGGATCACCTCAATGGCCATGAGTTTGAGTTGGTTGACGTTGCATTGGCTTGACATTTCTTGCTTTGTTTTGTTCCTTTTTCATTAAACGAGAGACTGTTCCCTTTCAAAAGTGTATGTTTAACCACAATCTGTATCAAATATGTAAATAATGTAGTAATAATTTAACATTTCATAGGATTACTAGTGGGATATATCTCACTGACTGCCGCTGACATAGCCTTGACGAGTTTTTTACCTCAACCTCCCTGTCATTTCCCAATTTGAGTCAGTCATGCTCGTTTTATCTGGACCACATTTTTAATTATTTTATGCACCAGAAACAGTTAAAAATGTTTTCTGTGACCTGAAACCTTACTAAACCATTCTTTTATGTTAAATAGAGTTCGCAAAGAAAGTTTCATCAGGTTTATTTTTTACAAAAACTCTCATAACTTACCATATGGCTGTAATCATAAAACACATTAAAAATCACACTCAGATCAGTTGGACTCCATGTTTCTCTGCACTCATCTGTTTCCTCTGGCTAATTAGCAGTTTAATGTGCTGTTAACACCAACGTGGGGCTCAGATTTCACTTAAAGTAAACATATTTAAGGAATCATAAAAATAGTTAGCATATTAGTAGTTTGTCTGTGTATGTGTTGCCGTAGTAGGTGATAAACACATCTGAACATATCGAATTTTGACCCAAATTCAACTCTGACTAAGATTGATGAATGACACTCCTTTGTGCACTTTTCATCGTTCTCTTTTTAAATGTGCACTGTGTAACTTTTATGGTGGAAGGTCCGCAGTGTTGGGGAGTAACAGATTACATGTACCGGAGTTACGTAATCAGAGTACAAATTATGAGTAACTGTATTCAGTTACAGTTACTGTTTCAGTGAGTGGTATTTGGATTACAGTTACTTTGTTGAAATAAATGGATTACACAGAGGGATTTTCCTGTTTTCACATTTTGGGCTATATCCCCCTCTGTTTTTTTTTTTTTCCAGTAATTCCATTCATTGCCGGAAACTAAACCAGGTCTAAACTAGGTCTAAATCAGGACTAAAATCAGGACTAAAACCAGGTCTAAACTAGGTCTAAACTAGATCTAAACCAGAACTAAGACCAGGTCTAAACTAGATCTAAACTAGATCTAAACCAGGTCTAAACCAGGACTAAACCAGGTTTAAACCAGGTCTTAAACTAGGTCTAAACCAGGACTAAACCAGGTCTAAACCAGGTCTAAAACAGGTCTAAACCAGGACTAAACCAGGTCTAAAATAGGTCTAAAACAGGTCTAAAACCGAATCTATACCAGGACTAAACCAGGTCTAAACCAGGTGTAAAACAGGTCTAAACCAGGACTAAACCAGGACTAAAATAGGATTTAACAGGACTAAATCAGGCTGGGTGGACCGTGTCTCCTCCGCTTCTATCAATATTTTTTTTAGTACGGTTCAGTAAAGTCTGGGCTTTTCATTTTCTTTTATCAGACAAAACATCTTATGTGAAGATTTCCTCGTCTTTGCTTCTCTACAGAAAATCAAGTAATCCAAAGTATTCAGATTACGTTACTCACCTAAAGTAATTTAATGGATTATGTTACAAACTACATTTTGGGGTATGTAATCTGTAATCTGTAGGGGAATACATTTTAAAAGTCACCTTCCCAACACTGAAGGTCCGCCACCTGGTTGTCTCCATGGAGTTTTCTCTATTCATATTTACGTCACAAACCAAGAAGACAAATGGAAACATGCGATGACAACTTCTGACACTGGGCTGTGATAAAAAGTAATAGATAAACAAATTAAACTCACTGAAGTAAATGTGATCAGAAGTAAAATGAAGATTGCATACAAATGTGCTGTTTGGCATCAACTTGAATTTGGCGTCTCGTCTCTTCTAATCGCATGTACCCAGTGCGCTCGGAGTTGTGTGTCAATGGGGAAATGATGAAAACTGAGGTGTGGTTGTAGTTGTTGATTTGCCGAACATAACAGAACGCTACAATGACATGTAGATGAAGAAAACTGGAACATTCTGTCACTTTTCCTTGATTTTGTCAGACTTACTACCGCTAACAGAACCTGCCAGAAGTTGTCATCGCAAATGTCTTAAGCGTGAATAGAACTTGGTAATCACAGTGAAGACAGGTGAACGGTCAGGTCTATGGAGAAGCAAGCCTGCACATAGTAAGGGCCTGTTTACAAGAGAACGCTTGTGGGTAAAAACGACAAAAGGGGTGAGTGACTTACCTTTATAAAACAAAAACGCCAGAGAGCTACTCATTTTAGTGTCATCAAGAAATTAAGACGTTAGATCCCTATAAATCATAAACCATTGTTCATTTATTAGTGCACAAAGTTGGGCTTCAAAATGATACATGCACAACGGTAATAAATATGTAATTAACCAATTTTTTGCTATTCAGCACAATGGTACAATTCCGAAATCCCTTGGTGAGCTATTTGGAAGGGGGTGGAGATATACTGGTAGCTCCTGAGCTAAAGGTTGGAGACCCCTGGTTTAGATGGTGTAGGCATTTTTGGGGCTTAAAAACACAAAAATGTGAAACCAGCCTCCAGATTGGATAAGTTGAATATGCTCCGCCTTAGCGTTTCCGTCTACACTGCCCAAGACGCAAAACTTTGGTCAGATCTGCTCACGCTGCGTACGCGTTTACGTCACATACATCACCTCCTAGCCGCTTGGCATGCATACCCAATTGAATTACACACACTTTTGCGTCACCGTATGTACGCAGATTTCCTCATGAAAATGCTCGTCTAAACGCGGAATAAAAAGTGAAGACGCGACGCCACTTTTACGTCTTCTGTTCAGACCGTCTTCATATCTAAGAATTCATTTTTTTTAAAGGTTTGTTTGCCCAATCAAACACCTGAAATTGAACAAATGCAAGGGAAATGTGTTTAATTCCCTACTGTGGAACGTTCCAGGAAAAGAAATAACATCTACATGGAGACAAACGAGTAGCGGACCCAGGACTTTAGAAGTTTCATAGTGCGCCTTTAGCATGATCTGTGTTATCGCTAAAAAAGATGAAACTGTAAACATGTTCATTGTTTCCAATCAGCTGATGGACCCGGAAGTGACATCAAAGTTAACGACTCTATAAGAAGCTTTGTATCTCCGCCAAGTTTTCTTACCTCAGTAATTCAATCGAGCTTCTATAATGTTCCAGAAATTCCAGTATCAGTCCTCAAAACTGGACCTGCTCCAAAATGAAATGGGCTTCTCTGTGGTCCTTGACCCGTTAATAACATTTATGAAAATCCAAGCAGGGATATGAGAATAATTATGGCAGCTTAAAAGGCAAACATTAGCAAAACCTTTAGCTTAAAGAAAACTAATTCAATGCAGAATTGGATATCGGTTGCTTTCATGCAGAAGAAAGACATCAAATAATGGACATAATTTAAAAGGAATTACATTGGGTTTCATCATGCATACTTTGGGTGTGATCTAATAGCCATCAGACTGCCACAACAAGTCATTTTTCACCCAAGAAAGTTTTAAATGGACTTTGACAAATTATTGAAGTGTTAGATAAATGTTTGTTTATTTTACTCTGGCAGCCGAGTCAATTCGGGGATGCAATGAAGAGAGAGATGATAATTTTGTTAAGAAAACGCTCAATCTAAAGCTTATAGACCCTGAGGTTCCAATAGGCAGCTCCCGGGCCAACTCCAGACCCTGGAGCAGATCTAGACTGGCCGAATGTGTCAATTTAATACTTCCCTCATCAACTAAAATGGACTATTAGTGCGTATGATTGTATGTACAGTGGTCCCTCGTTTATCGCGGGGGTTACGTTCTAAAAATAACCCGCGAAAGGTGAAACCCACAAAGTAGTCAACTTTATTTTTTACAATTATTCTGTTATCTGTTTTAAGGCTGTTAAAGCCCTCACCACCACTGCTGGGCAAGTTACTGAAACTTAAAACTGTAATGTGTTATTATCTCACCAAAATAGCTGCGAAGATGCTGAACTTTTGCGCCGTATATTGACTGAACCGGGACTGAACCAGAACTAAACCAAGTCTAAATCAGAGCTGAACCAGAGCTGAACTAGGTCTAAACTAGAACTAAACCAGGTCTAAACCAGGAGTAAACCAAGACTAAACCATGTCTAAACCAAGACTAAACCAGGACCAAACCAGGACTAATCTTGGACTAGAATGTAGACCGCCCCTGAGAGAACCCCGAGCACGATCGGGTGTCAGCTGCGTTTAGCTCTGTGGATCGGGGAGTTCTTCGCCAGTCCTTTCGCTCGCGATCATGGTCTACGTGGGCGCACCTCTGGCATTTCACCACTGATGATATTGTGGTGATTTTAGCAAATTTGTATTAAGAAAAACGAAAAACCCACCACTTCAATCCAGGTAAAAAAAAGCACTGCAATTACTCACATTTGTACCGAGTAAAATATTACCACTTTTTTCCCTGTAATGCCGAACATTACTGCGTTACAACAAAAAGCAACGCATTACAGTAATTTGTTACTTTTATAACATGTTACTCCCAACACTGCTCACCACACACTTTATACACTTTTCTCAGGACAGGACAGTTAACCTTTTTGCTTCCTTCTTAAAACTTATTGCTTCTGTCGTCCTTTTGTTATTTTATTCCTTCTTTATGTAACAAACCGAAGATTAATTTATTCCATAATGGAGCCTACAGTGCAGAGTCCCGCACAAGTCCATTTTTGGAGACCCACACCCGCCCGATACCCGAGATTATATCAAACTTTTACGCTGCCTACACCTATAGACTGAACCAAGACTAAACCAGGACTAACCCAGGACTAATCTAGATTGATTCCAGGACTGAATACGACTAAACCAGGACTGGACTAGGATTAAAACAGTAGTAAACCAGGATGAAACCAGAACTGAACCAGGACTCACTGTTGGGACAGGTGACCACAGGAGAAAGGACCGACTGCGAGCTCTGCACCTCACGGAGGCAAACGTGGCAATTGCCAGATCGGGCAGCATTTCAGAACCACACTGCCAGCGATCGAACATTTACGTAAAGTTGGCGTAACTCTACAGGAGACACGCCACGGAGGAGATTTATTGACAACGGTCTACAATCCCTTAGCCAATCAGGACGCAGGGGGAGGAACACAATATGCGGTCATACACTGTAAAAAAAAAAACAACAACAAAAAAGCAAAATTGCACTATAAAAAAAATCAGTGTAACAGCGAAACCACGAAAGGTGAACTGCAATATAGCGAGGGACGACTGTATACCTCTCTATTGGCCTTAAGTCCGCAGTCTAAGTTTAGGATTAGAAGCAGAAGCCATTATTAGGACAAAATCTGAACACAACCCTGTCTTAAAGGGGATTAAAACGGGACTGAACCAGGGCTAAATCAGGACAAAACCAAATTGGGCCTTCCATTATACACTACGCTCCATAATACATATCCAATTATTGTTATAGCTCGAGCTTATCGCGTCCATTCTCCTGACACTCGAGCCTGTTCTGCTTGTCCACTATCATTTCCAGCTTCTCTTTTATTCACTTAGATCTATGTTCCCCTTCACAACCAATTACAGCAACACAAGTCATTTCAATGGTGTTTTTTTTCCACTCATTAAAATATATGTTGAGCTGTTGCGTTCCCCAGGCAGTACATTTCCTTTACTCTTCTCCGCAAGCACCATTAAGCACCAAGCGGAGATTAAGAAGCTGGGAAAGCGTTCACTAAAGGGGGGGGATCCTGGTCAAAGGGGCACTGGCAGTTCGTATCCTCCAGAGAGAGGTGGGGTGGGGTGGGGACGGGGGGTAAATTACGAGGGCCGGAGATTAATTGGAGACAATAAAAGATTCATGTTCGTGGCAAAGTTCATTAAAACCTTCAAAGCGTTATTTTTTTTTTTTTTCCCCCAGACTTGGGAAGAGGAGTCAATGACGGAGGAAGTAAATTAGAAAGGACAAGGGTTTCTTCTATAAGGTGCAAGAGGCAGATTAATGTGTATCATTCGTTCATTTGTTTTTCAAAATAAAACCAAAAATAACAAAACGAAAAAACAGCTGTTTTCTTCGTTATTTGGCTCCAAAACCAAAGTGAAAAAACGGATAACGATTTGTTTTTTTTTTTAAGTTTTTAAATGAATAATGGAAACGGCCTGTTTTTGTGACTTAAACTGCGATGCCGGACTTTTGCGCCACATACGGACTAAACCGGGACTAGACCAGGACTAAAACAGGACTGAGGTGCGGCTGCATAGACTGTCAGGTGATCAGGACTGAGACCTGGACCAGACCGGGACCAGACTGGGACTGAGACCAGGACTGAGACCATGAGTGAGACAGGAACTGAGACCAGAACTGAGACCAGAACTGAGACCAGGACTGAGACCATGAGTGAGACCGGGACCAGACTGGGAATGAAACCATGACTGAGACCGGTTTAGTCCTGTTTTAGACCTGGTTGAGTACTCCTGGTTTAGTCCTGTTTTAGCCCTGGTTTAGTCCTGGTTTAGTCCTGGTTTAGTCCTGTTTAGTCCTGGTTTCCTAGTTAGTCCTGTTTAGTCCTGGTTAGTCCTGGTTTAGCCTGGTTTAGTCCTGGTTTAGTCCTGGTTTAGCCCTGGTTTAGTCCTGGTTTAGCCCTGGTTTAGTCCTGGTTTAGTCCTGTTTTAGCCCTGGTTTAGTCCTGGTTTAGTCCTGGTTTAGTCCTAGTTTAGTCCTAGTTTAGTCCTGGTTCAGTCCTGGTTTAGCCCTGGTTTAGTCCTGGTTTAGTCCTGGTTTAGCCCAGGTTTAGCCCTGGTTTAGCCCTGGTTTAGCCCTGGTTTAGCCCTGGTTTAGTCCTGGTTTAGCCCTGGTTTAGCCCTGGTTTAGTCCTGGTTTAGCCCTGGTTTAGCCCTGGTTTAGTCCTGGTTTAGTCCTGGTTTAGCCCTGGTTTAGTCCTAGTTTAGTCCTAGTTTAGTCCTGGTTCAGTCCTGGTTCATTCCGTATACGGTGCAAAAGTTCAACATTATATTTATTTTTTTATTTTTTCCTTTATTCCTTTAAACACAAAATCGAAAACTGAAAAAATGAATCGTCCATTTTTGCAAGTTTATAATTTCATTTCCTGGCTGGACACGTGCAGCAGATGAGGCATGGTAGTTCTGAGGAAATTTTACAACTGTTACCTAGAAACCATAATTTTAACAAGGTCAAAACTTGTCTGAATTGCACAATAGTTATGATTAGACTGTTCAAAATAAATCAACCATAATTTTCTAAAATGAATAAACTTGCCAAAAAATGTGTTCCTTAGAATTTTCGACATAGCACTTTTCTTCTAGTCTTCTGTCCGACCAAAGCTAGCACACTCTCAGACTCATGTAAAACTATGATAAATATTTAACACAGATACTTTCCCACCTAACCAATTAGGAAAAAAAATAAATATAAAAAAATTCATGTACACTTTAAGGTTCTATATGACACACAATCAGCTCTATTCACACTTACGTCACAAACCAGGCAGGATGACGTTTGGAAAGATGCGATTACAACTTCCCAGGCCCAGTTTTCTTCATGTCCATGTCATTATAGCGTTCTGTTAAGTTCGACTAATCAACTATTACAAACATATCTCAGTTTTCATCATTTCCCCACTGACACACGACTCCGAGTGCACTGGGTACATGTGATTAGAAGAGATGAGGCGCCACATTCAAGATGATTCCACACAGCACATTCGTATGCAGACTTCATTTTTACTGCAGATCACATTTACTTCAGTGGGTTTTATCACTGTCGGTTTTAATAGATCCATGTTAGGCGAGCCCATTGTCGGTAACTACACTGGAAGTTGGCAAAAGGAGAAATTAAATTTGTCAACTGGACGAAAAGTTTGTTCATTGAACTGAAGAAGTAGCTTGGATGAGCTGTGAAACATATTTGATAAAATAAACTTATGTCCAGTTGACAAGTTGAATTTGAATTTTGGATTCTACCTGGACGACTGGGAGATTTTCATACACCGGGAGTTGTAATTGCGTCTTTCCAAACGTCTTCCTGGTTTGTGACGTAAACGTGAATAGAGCCTGTTGCAGGGGTCTCCAACCTTTAGCTCGGAAGCTACTGGCAACACTCCACCCCCTTCCAAATAGTCTGAATTAAGTAATGAGTAATAAGTAAAATCTGATTACCGATAATTAAACGCACTTTTCTACTTCACATGTATCATTTTGAGTCCTAACTTTGTACAGTAATAAATGGATAATGGTTTATGTTTTATAGGCATCTAAGGCTTGCCATGGCTCTTATATATACTCAATTTCTTGATTAGTAGCTCTCTGGCATTTTCATTTTGTGCAGGTAGCTCACCGGAGAAAAAAGGTTGAAGACCACTGGCCTATAGATTCTTCTGAGCTTTAATCCACGTTATAATGTTGTTACCTCATTAAAAACATACCTGGAGTTGAATTTTCTTTGATTCACACATGTTTGAGTATCTCTTTATCATTAGTCTTTCTACATCTCCATAATATCAGCTCAAAATACTAGTGAACAGCTACCGTTTACCTTTAGTTTAGTGGCAATTCTTCAGCTGAAATTATCCAAATTTCAGAGGTTTGTGTGTCAAACATGTGTGAATGAAACTCTAGATATGTTTTTTAATGAGAAAATAGATAAAATAGATCAGAAAACAGCGTGATATGGACCTGGTTTACAACAGAACACAGGAGGAAGGCTTCTTTGGTTAAAATTATGAATGAACCTAATTTGTCGCTGGTTACAACTGCTCTATTACATGTAATTAATCTGGCTAGAAGAAGCAAAGCATGTGTTGTGTATTTTCGATGCCATGTTTTATTTGAGAAAATGTGTCTCTCAAATCCATGGGTGGCATGGAGCAGGCGCTTAACAAGCAAACAGTAATTAGTTTGCCATAATAGTCCTCCATTACATTTCTCAGAGGCCAAACTGTTGAGAAGCTAGCAAAGCGCGGTGCCATTGTAATTAACAATAGTGCGTGAAATCCCCCAGTGGTGCAGAGGGGGAAAGACTGCTGCAGAATACATACGGCTGCTGCGGTGTGTTAGCATATACTCAATACAATAATGATCACAACTTCAATACGGTATTCAATATTGAGTTCTGGCCATTGTCCTTTAAAAGGTCCCAGATTGCATCAATTTGATTCTCAGGAGCTTTAAGTCAACAATCCTGGAGCTGTTGGGCAACTTACTTCAATACTGTAATGTGTTATTTATTTATTTATTTATTTATTATTTGTTACTGTCATTTCAAAGTAATTTGTTACATTACAGTATTACTGTGTTTAAAATGTAAAAGATTACATGACAACTGCAGTACTTTTAAGTTTCTGTGCCGTATATGGACTGAACCAGGACTAAACCAGGATTAAACCAGAACTGAACCAGGAGGACTAAACCAGGACTGAACCAGGTCTAAACCAGGTCTAAACCAGAAACTAAACCAGAAACCAGGTAAACCTAGGATTAAACAAGGACTAAACAAGAAATAAACCAGGACTAAACCAGGACTGAACCAGGTCCAGAACTGAACCAGGACTAAACTAAACCAGAACTGAACCAGGTCTTAAACCAGAACTGAACCAGGAGGACTAAACCAGGACTGAACCAGGTCTAAACCAGAACTGAACCAGAACTGAAACCAGGACTAAACCAGGTCTAAACCAGGACTGAACCAGGAGGACTAAACCAGGACTGAACCAGGTCTAAACCAGAACTGAACCAGGACTAAACCAGGTCTAAACCAGGACTGAACCAGGAGGACTAAACCAGGACTGAACCAGGTCTAAACCAGAACTGAACTAGGATTAAACAAGGACTGAACCAGGTCTGAACCAGGTCTAAACCAGGACTAAACCAGGACTAAACCAAGACTGAACCAGGTCTGAAAAAGGACTAAACTAGGACTAAACCAGAAATGAACCAGGAAGACTAAACCAGGGCTGAACCAGGACTGAAACAGGTCTGAAGCAGGTCTAAAGCAGGTCTAAACCAAGACTAAACCAGGACTAATCTTGGACTAGGACTTGGACTAGGACTTGGAATCTAAGACTGCCCCTGAGAGAACCCCGAGCCCGTGGAGCAGGGTGTCTACACAGCACGTGGGTGTCACTGCAGTTACCCCTGACATTCGGTACTTTCGCCCATGTTTACCCGATGTCTACACAGGTGCACCTGACATTCGGAACCATAACGATGGCATTTCACCGCTGCTGATATCGCGGTGATTTTAGCAAATTTGTATGAAGAAAAACGAAAAACCCACCACTTCAGTCCAGGTTAACAATGCATTGTGACGTGTGTTACTGACATTTTTCCCCTGTAAGGCCTTACATTACTGTGTTACAGCAAAAAGCAATGCATTACAGTAATGTGTTACTTTTATAACATGTTACTCCCAACACTGCCTGGAGCTGTGTTTAGTTTCTTTTGTTTAACACAAAAATCCTGTATTATTAGTCTGTCTACACCTCCAAAACTCAAAATGCTCAAATCACAACTCCAGATATGATTTTGATGAGAAAACAACATTATAACATAGATCAGAAAACAGTGTAATTTTGTCATAAAAAAAGAACAAACAAAAGTATTGCTACTGAAAACATGAGAAAGAATTTCATTAATGTGCAGCCCCAGCAAAATTACACTCACATATTCTCATAGGCAATATGGGTTAAGTGTATTGCCCAAGGACATATGAAAAGTGTGTGCTGCTCGTAGCTAAAATGGAACTACCAATCTAATTTGAATCTCACCAGAGTTATGTAAGAGCATTCAGTAAGATGGATGGTTACATTAGGAGCGTTTCAGGCTTTGCATAGCGGGCCTTTCAATTCCAATTTGAAAAACAATTTAAAAAGTGAAAAATCTATAAAAATATTGACATTCTAACTCATTTTTTTTACTTGATTTTATGAGAATAATCATCCAGTGATTAGCTTTTTAATCGCCTTGGAACAAACTGGCTCCGATAGCTCTGATGATTCAGAGTAAATGACTTAGTATTTTTCTGCCATTAGTGGCTTATTGCCAATTCCCTTTTTAATATTTTAATAGCATGTCAATTATGTCTCTCATTGGCTCTTCGGAGAGATGCAAATCATTGGTTTGTTCAGGGACTGAGCTGTAGCGCAGCTGGCTGTCAGTGCAGTGGTCTCTGTCCAAAGTGTTTCCAATGGGAGCCAGTGCCACAGTGAGCAGCTGAAATATGACTGATATTATGAACTGGAGAGGGGCTTTGTTCCTGTTTATGTGAAATTAATGAGATTAAAAGGCCAGGTTGTCATTTTCATTTCATTTTGTGCTCTGCACAGGCTGGAATAGACCACCATGAATGGTCTTCAGGAAAATAAGATAGAGTCTGGTGAGGGCAGGGCTGGTGTAATGCCAGTTCTTTTATGATCTGGTGGGACTACGCATGTATCTGTTTATTTGCACATGTTCACTTTGCCAAAACACTTTATTTGATATGAGAGCTTCAACATGAAAGGGGGAAAGAGCCGATGCCTGGAGTTGAACCATCACTGCTCAAGTGAGCAGCACAGGACCAAACTATATGAGCAATAAGGTCAGAATGTGTCATAATTTCAGATAGAGGTCTATATAACTATGAGAGATTCACTGTTTTTCCAAAGAAATAACTAAACTAATCCTGATCCACTAATGCTGAATCTTATGAGACTGGCTCCACTCGCCGCTGTTCCAGAACTGACAACAACCACATTTGTGGTTGAATAATGGCACCACTTTGTGAAGCTATTACTCGAAAAGAATTTCACTCTTGTTCATTATTGCAGACACAGAATATGCTGAACTTTGTGCCAGCTTTTGATAGAGATGCTAGAATGTTGTGATGAACTCAACCTAATGACCAGGTGACAGCGGTTTTCAGACGACATCATAACAGTCTACTGTATATACTTATACCAGTTATATTGAATACAGATAAATGCAGCTAAAATGAATATTGTTGAATGTAGACTTTTGTTCTAAGCAAATTCTTACATCTGGTCACTAACAAACGTGATCAGGTTCAACATATGAATTTACCTTTTGGATGTCCATGGTAAAGTATAACATAATCAGTATGGAAAAGCGACTCCTGGCACTCTTCTGGGGGTGTGATGCTAACCGTAGGCACTTCTCTGTCTGAAGCTCTGTTACTTAAATTAGATTTTAATCTGATCTTTAATTTAGCACAATCTGACCATAAAGAACTGATTTAGGGACTACAGTGAGTGATCTGAAGTCCATCTCAATCTGACCTTTTTTTTTTTTTTTTTCAGTGTTTGCTGTGTCACCATTGATACTAATGAATATTCTGCCATAGACACACACGCAGAACACCCACAAAATGATGTCACTGCAAAGTATAAGCACATGTAATGAATAAATGAAACAGTATGCCACTCCACATATGCTTTGCACAGACAAGATGTTTAATTCTCACATTTGACGACAGAGTAGCCTGCATTTCACCAAAACAAGCTCATGTTCTTACTATATTTCTTCCCTCTCCTCCTCTTCTTCTCCCCAGGTCTCTGCAGGACCTCTCCAAACAGACGGAGCTTCCTTACGGGACAGTCCTGGACTCGGCCGTGTACGACCAGGTCCGCTCCAAAGCCATGAACCCCTTTGAGAGAGACCCCATGTACGCTCAGATGTGGCGCATGATCAACCGAACCGGGGGAGCTGATAACAACGTGGAGGAGTCCAGGGAGGGCATCCGGAAGGTAGGATACGATCTTATATCTCGCTGTTATCGACAAGAGCTTGCAAAGTGTGCTGGTAACGTCTAGCGCCATATGGAGAGGAGTTTATCTTCGACACGGGCTTGTAACGTCTCCACCAACTCATTAAAAAGGAGAAAACTGAAGAGCTGCAGTGATATCGACAGTTGTAAAAGATTTAGTAGTTTGACTGTTGGCTGTTGGTGACAGTATTTATATCTAAGACGTAGGAAACAATCCCACACGACAAAAAATGGTTAGTATAGGATAATTGAAAGTGTTTAACAGCACTATATATGTGTATTATTTATTGTCTTCCATTACAATCAACACTATGAACGATGGTGGTTCAATAATGGTTGGAAAATGTGACTTTATATGACAATAAGGATGTTACTTTTGCAAAATAGGGCTGTATTTCAAGTTATTTTAAATGTGCTCTATGTAACTTTTTGGTTGGAGGTCCGTCATCTGCTTGTTTGTTTGGAAAATGTCGCGTGGAAACAAAGAGAGGACCCAAAATGCAGAACTGCTTTAAAGTTCTTTAATAACAACTGTTACGACCCAGCTCGTTTGGGGTGAGGGAAGTAACAAATAATAAAACCAAGATGTAAAATGGAATAAATTAAGTAATGTTTAATTAACAGGAATGTAAAGGTAAATTAACAAAACAAAAAATATACAGAAAACAACCTAAACTAAGAAACAGAACAACAGAATAAAGAGTTTTGTGCCAGAAAAGGGGTCACGCAGGCTTAAACAAAAACGAGTGGTAAAACTTAGGGAAACACACTAAACTAAAACACAAGCCCCAAATTAAACCACATAAACCCACAAACAGAATCGAGTGACCAAATCAAAAAGCAAAGCAGAACAGACTAACACACAAACACAAAACCAAAATGCCTGGCCACCAAGGCCAGCAGCCCGAACAGGTGCTGCACTCCTTAAATAGGGGGTGGCTGCAGGTGAGGTGGGCATTTGCACCAATCACAGACCAGGGCTCGTGCAGCAGAATCAAGAGAACTCTGCAGAAATATTACAACTAAGGCCTGGGGCCGTAACAACAACCAAAAAAAGATCCCCAAAAAAATCCATAAATCCCAAAAATCTAAAAGCTGAAACCAAACTGCCACGCCAGGACAAGACACAGACAAAGACACAGACAATGGCAAAGACAATGGACCAACAAAGGGCAGAGGTGAAACACGTGAGGGCGGGGCAAACGATCAAGACAGGAAGTAAAACTCAAAACTACAAGCAGACAGGAAAATATCAAAATAAAAGGGCACACAATATTAAAGAAAAGATACAGCAAAATAAGCAAAAACAACGACTACAGCGCATGAACCATGATAGAAAAGTCATTGAGTCAGCCTGGAATGTTCCACAGTATGACTTTAAACAGTTCTACCTGACATTTATCCAATTACAGGTGGTTTTGTAGCTCAAACATACTGAGAAAAATGGACATTCAGACTTCTCCACAGACAATAAAGTTTAATACTACACTGTGAAAAATCCCAGACAAAGCAAACACATCTTCACATTTGACAGACCCTCTACCAGAGAAGTTACACAATGCAGCTTTAAAGTGACCTCAGTCATTAGTGATTGGTAAATCTGTACAGCCATTTCCAGTTATGTAATGTAAATGTAATGTATTTGCCATGATACTTTATCAACATATGATTCAAAATAGATGAAACAGATGAAACCATATTTTTTGGGCCAGTCTTTATCGTGTGTACTTTTTCTTGTAGTAGTGAGGAACTTTTTGGTATTGAGCTGTAGAGGGTTGAATAAATAACAACTATCATTCTGCTTTTTATTTATTGCAGCTCATGTTTCGTTTTTCTTTTTCTTCCTTTTTTAAAGCATATTAACATATAGAGTAGTTTTGGGGGATAATCTGACTTTAGGGTTATTGTGTGAGTGGCAGAAATTAGTTTCAATATTACTGTGTACTACTACTACTACTACTACTGCTGCTGCTGCTATTACTACTGCTGCTACTACAACATTACTACATCTAATACTGCTACTACTAGTACAATTATAACAACACAACATATAATACTACTACACAAACAAGAGCAACTAATACTGCTAGTACCACTACTACTACTTCCCAACACCCAAGTACACCGCTACTACACACTACTACCACTTACTCCTAACTTTTGAATTCATGGACACAATTTGCTCCAACAACAACAACAACAACAACGACAATAACAACAGTGTTTCTAAAATGCTGACAATCATTATTATTTAATTCTTATATGACATTTTTATGGCCTTAAATGAACCTTGACATCCCTTATTATATCCATGTATTTTTGTCCATTCAGAAGATAAACAAATTGGATTGTGTAAACTTGTCAAGTTACACGTCAGATCAGTTCAATATTTTTGTTGTTTTGTTTTGTTTTAGCAATAAAAACACATGCAATTGAGTAAATACTACATACAAGTGATTAATGTCCTACTGTGGAACATTCCGAGCCAGGCTGGCGCCACCTAGTGCCTCCGCTCAATTTAATTTCTATCCAGTGACTAGGTCAGGAATCAGAATACACTAAATGGTTCGCAAAAACCCCAGAAGTGCGAGTTTGGGCACCAGCCAATCAGCAAAGAGTCATATATTCAGTGTTGTCAACGATTCCCGAGATCGAGGATTTAAAGCTGGAATAAAGAGAATGTTTGGTGAATTTGATCAAGGTGAAGGACATTATTCTTCTTACATTTGGGAAAAGCTTAATATACCAGTTAGCCCCGTTAGCGGCGCATTACATAAGTCGCAACCAAATAGCAGCGATTGGTTAAATAAAAAAAGTACCCGCCTACTGTTGAGCGAACGAATCCTACTGCTGCGAGGTCGGACGGTTTCTACGAAGTGGAACCGGCTGATGAATCAGACTAGAACATTCCAGGCGAAGCAATGAAATCTCCATAGAGACGTACAGCTGACAGAAAAGTTACATAGTGTAGCTTTAACTGAATCTGATTTTGTGTGAATTCAAAGCTGCTCCCTGGCTAAAAGCTCGAAAGTCCATAGCAGAGCAGCATGTCCCCTTTGTCAAAAAACCACTCCAACAACGGCAGCCAAGTCGTCCCCTCTCCTCGACTCTCCGTCCAAACCCCACTCCAGACCGAGTGTCCCTTCCCCTCACCTTCCAACACAATGGAGCACAAGCAATTCACAGACTCGCTCGTGTAGACGCAGAACAATGTCTCGCCAACTTGTTGACATGGTTTATAATAATTAAACTGGAGCCCATTTCGTTGTGGATGCTCCGAAAACAAAATGTAGTCCAAAAAGTTAGAAAACCAGAAAATGTGAATACAAATAAGGTACTCAGTTATGGCAAACCTCTTGGTGTATTTGAAGGTAGATGCAGGGGATTCTGGTTATATATTTGTTGAGGAAAGGTAGTAGCCATTACACAATTGCAACAGAAACGTTAAGCTCCTAAAACTGCAGATGTTTGTTTGGTCTTTTTAATAGTCATACCGTAAAATTATAGAGATTTGTTGGTATTTGTTGCATTTTTTTCTTCTGTTTTTGATTCAATCTTCATTTTATTTAACCAGTATGAAGTAAGTCTATCTTAAATATATCTGGACAAGATCTCTGTCTATATGGTCACATACCAGAGGAGGGGACTTGCAAGCCGGGACTTGGACTCAAGTCAGACTTGAGTCACTATCTTTAGGACTTGAGGCTTGACTTGATAAAAACTGACTAAGACCTGGGATAAGACTTGGACTTGAAGCTCAATGACTTGGGACTTGAGGTTGGTGACTTGAGAAGACTTGCTTCTACAAAAAAAATATATATGGTTTTAGAAAATAGTTTTCTCTTTACACAGTTGATAAATGTGATGCTGAATTTTACAGGAACAAACTGGAACATGTCCCTCCCCCTATCCTCATATTGTACTACAGAAATATACAGTACAGTACAGTAAAACAGAGGGAACTACATACAGTAGAACATGATCCTTCCATTTCAGACACATGACAAAATAACTTGACAAAATAACAGTTATTTAGCACTGAAATTCTTTCTATTCTGATCATAATTATTCACACTAAGATCTTGACAAGACATCTAAAAAAGGGAAAATTTACATTTCTACAACTCTTATATAAATACCATGAATATACCATTATGGCTTTTAAGTACAGTTTAGTTTAAAATTCAAATAAATTGAAAAAATCTAAGCTATATTTGGGTTAAAGGCTTTAAATTACTTGAAAATCAAAGCAGACAACTTAGGACATACAGATTAAGACTATTTAAAGGTTCATTGTGTAACTTTTCTGGTGAAGGGTTCCTCAACACACTATGCATGGAGATGTTGATGCTTTGCCTGAAATGTTTCACAGCGATACTAAACTTATCTATCTCCATGGAGACAAGCAGGCCAAGCAAGAGGTCAGATCTGTGTAGAGGCGACCCAACTCACTGTAAAACTGCAGTACTTTTTTGTGTATTTGTATTATCTGAACATAAAAAAAAAAAAAAAGAAAAAAAAGAAGTAAATTAATAAATACATTAGAGATAAATTTAATGCTATACTGTGGAACATAAGCAAATTGATAACATTTCTATGTAGACAAGCAGGTAATCAGGCCAAGATACAGGTCAGATCTGTGTAGAGGCGACCCAACTCACTGTAAGAATTCAGTACTTTTCAATATGTTTTTAAGCACCCCTGCATATTATTTTGTTTTTTGCCATATTGTGGGACATTTCTGGCAAAGCGATAACATCTCCACGGAGACAAGCAGGTGGCTGACCCTCTACTAGAAGTTACATAGCGTACCTTAAAGTATTTATTGTTGAATACACCAAATAGAGAATCATACGATTGCAACTTTACTCAAAACTAAACTCGCGAATATTTCAAATTTCTGTCACAATCTCTTTCCCGTACATTCCATCTCTGATTATAAACGTAAACAAACGCAAAATTATGACGAATGAGACTTCAAGCAATCCCCGAAATTGCACCTCGCACCTAATTTACCTGTTCTCACTTTCCGTGTTTTTGTCTCCGCTTGCCATAATCGCGAGCTTATGGTACATCATTTTCAACCGTGTTTTTAATCAATGGCTGTTATCTCCGCTAAGTGCCGCCGCCAGCGTTATGACTGAAAGCTAAATCCAATGGACGTTACAGCTGGCGTGAATTAGCCTAGAATTAGCTCGACGATATAGCCTGTTGGTAGCTGACAGTTGACGTTTACAGTTTTAGAAATTGTTCGACGGGGGTGGTCGCCGCGATGCCGCAATAAATCTACCCTAATGAAGTTGACAATTCACGGATTACGCGCGCATGGTTAAAGGCTTAATTTCCTGGTTGATTACTTGCTATCGTAAATACCTGACTAGCTCTTCTCATTTGCAAGCATAGAGCGTCGTTTTTATTACTTTTTTTTTTCATCCTCTATCATCATCTGGCCCCCCTCGTATCACTGGTGTATTCAGTTTGAACGGGAGCCAGCACTAGTTGCGTGTGAAGAGCGGGGAGGAGTAATTAAAATGGCGGGGGGTTGTTTTTGAAGCGGTGAGATAAACGTGGCGCGTTGGACACATATTAAAGGCAGTGGCGTCGGCGCGTGGGGTCAGGTGATTACCGGGCGCGTGCAGCGGAGTTAGGAAACTCGTTTGTCTTTCCTCGCTTCCGTCTCCTCGGTTCCTCTCCTCGATCTGGCGTTTTTCAGCTGTCAGTCCAATGTGTCATGTTAAGTGGCGCCGTGGAGAAAACCACAGAATGAAGGAGTAAACCTGAGTAAGGCTTCAGATAAAAGAATCAAACTTTATTGGTCTCAGTGAGGAGTTTATATCCTCTCTTACTCGCTTTGTCTCCTCCGTGGGTGGGACCTCTCATCCATTTCCTGCAGAATCGAGGAGACGAATCAAGGAGAAGGAACCGAGGAAAGAGTAAACATTCTGGTAAGGGAAGAGACTAGTGTTAAATAAATTAAAACTGATTTTTTTTGCAATGAAATTTTCAAAGGTGCACTATAAAACCTTTCAAGTCTCAATTGCCACTTTTACATGAGAGCTTTATTTCTGAATAAAAATTATTTAATTCTGAATAAAAAAATAATTAAGCTTTAAAAAGACCATGTAAACACTTGTTACGACCCAGCTCGTTTGGGGTGAGGGAAGTAACAAAATTAAAACCAAGATGTAAAATGGAATAAATTAAATAATGTTTAATTAACAGGAATGTAAAGGTAAATTAACAAAAGACTAAAAATATACAGAAAATAACCTAAACTAAGAAACAGAACAACAGAATAAACAGAGTTTTGTGCCACAAAAGGGGTCACGCAGGCTTACACAAAAACGAGTGGTAAAACTTAGGGACACACACTAAACTAAAACACAAGTTCCCCAAATTAAACCACATAAACCCACAAACAGAATCAAGTGACCAAATCAAAAAAAGCACAAAACAGAACTAAACTAAACTACACACATGAACACAAAATGGCAGACTGGCCACCAAGGCCAGCAGCCCCGAACAGGTGCTGGTAATCTCCTTAAATAGGGGGCGGTGGCTGCAGGTGAGGTGGGCGTCAACCTGCCCCACCAATCACGGACCAGGGCTCCTGCAGCAGGAATTAGGAGAACTTGGCAAAAATCACACAAACAATTTGGAACCAAGGCCTGGGGCCGGAACACTTAATTCCTGTTGAAAAAGCCCGTAGCAGCTGAAGTGTGTGTTTTCTTCTGGTAAATGTAAAATACGTTCATGTCCCTGTCCAATCAGAACCCTTCCTGACCCCCAGACACTGAGCAGAATTAAATAAAGGTGATTTAATGTGTTTCCCATGTAAACCTCAATTCGACATGATTATTTCCATGTAAACTCGAGGAGAATATTTTAATTCCGAACTATTTCATTCAGAGCAATTCATTTGGAATTTAAAAACACATAAATGTGGCCAATGAAGATGAACATTTCTTTTTTGGACAGTTCTACCTAATCAAAAAACACGAGTGAAAAATTGGCTCAAAAAGGGCCAAAAATTGCACAGTGTACGTCCGAGTTAAGGAAGACTTTTCCAGACATTAGCTGCATAAAACTGAAACACTGACTCCCCATGGCTAGTCCTGCTTTAGTTCTGCTTGAGTCCATGTTTAGTCCTGGTTTAGTCCTGCTTTAGTTCTGCTTGAGTCCATGTTTAGTCCTGGTTTAGTCCTGCTTTAGTCCTGCTTTAGTTCTGCTTGAGTCCATGTTTAGTCCTGGTTTAGTCCTGCTTTAGTTCTGCTTGAGTCCATGTTTAGTCCTGCTTTAGTCCTGCTTTAGTTCTAGTTGAGTCCATGTTTAGTCCTGGTTTAGTCCTGCTTTAGTTCTGGTTGAGCCCATGTTTAGTCCTGGTTTAGTCCTGCTTTTAGTTCTGCTTGAGTCCAGTGTTTAGTCCTGGTTTAGTCCTGCTTTTAGTTCTGCTTTGAGTCCATGTTTAGTCCTGGTTTAGTCCTGCTTTAGTTCAGCTTGAGTCCATGTTTAGTCCTGGTTTAGTCCTGCTTTAGTTCTGCTTGAGTCCATGTTTAGTCCTGGTTTAGTCCTGCTTTAGTTCTAGCTTGAGTCCATGTTTAGTCCTGGTTTAGTCCTGCTTTAGTTCTGCTTGAGTCCATGTTTAGTCCTGGTTTAGTCCTGCTTTAGTTCTAGTTGAGTCCATGTTTAGTCCTGGTTTAGTCCTGCTTTAGTTCTAGTTGAGTCCATGTTTAGTCCTGGTTTAGTCCTGCTTTAGTTCTGTTGAGTCCATGTTTAGTCCTGGTTTAGTCCTGCTTTAGTTCTAGTTGAGTCCATGTTTAGTCCTGGTTTAGTCCTGCTTTAGTTCTAGTTGAGTTCATGTTTAGTCCTGGTTTAGTCCTGCTTTAGTTCTAGTTGAGTCCATGTTTAGTCCTGGTTTAGTCCTGCTTTAGTTCTAGTTGAGTCCATGTTTAGTCCTGGTTTAGTCCTGCTGTTAGTTCTGGTTGAGTCCATGTTTAGTCCTGGTTTAGTCCTGCTTTAGTTCTAGTTGAGTTCATGTTTAGTCCTGGTTTAGTCCTGCTTTAGTTCTAGTTGAGTTCCATGTTTAGTCCTGGTTTAGTCCTGCTTTAGTTCTGGTTGAGTCCATGTTTAGTCCTGCTGTAATCGTCCTGCTTTAGTTCTGGTTGAGTCCATGTTTAGTCCTGGTTTAGTCCTGCTTTAGTTCTGGTTGAGTCCATGTTTAGTCCTGGTTTAGTCCTGCTTTAGTTCTAGTTGAGTTCATGTTTAGTCCTGGTTTAGTCCTGCTTTAGTTCTAGTTGAGTCCATGTTTAGTCCTGGTTTAGTCCTGCTTTAGTTCTAGTTGAGTCCATGTTTAGTCCTGGTTTAGTCCTGCTTTAGTTCTGGTTGAGTCCATGTTTAGTCCTGGTTTAGTCCTGCTTTAGTTCTGGTTGAGTCCATGTTTAGTCCTGTTGTAGTCGTCCTGCTGTAGTTCTGGTTGAGTCCATGTTTAGTCCTGGTTTAGTCCTGCTTTAGTTCTGGTTGAGTCCATGTTTAGTCCTGGTTTAGTCCTGCTTTAGTTCTGGTTGAGTCCATGTTTAGTCCTGTTGTAGTCGTCCTGCTTTAGTTTTCGTTGAGCCCATGTTTAGTCCTGACTCTGGGCACCAGCAGGAGGCCAGTCCCTGAACTCTTCAGAGTGCAGATAGTTCATATGGCACTAACATGTCACAGATGTACTTTGGTGCTAGACCATGGAGAGACTTGCACACAAGCAGAGCCACTTTAAAGTCTATTCTCTGAGCCACGGGGTCCTGGTTCGAGTCGGGACCCGAGCAGCAGTGTTCTGGATGTACTGTATACAAAACATGATAGAAAATAATAAACTACAACTTGACAAACCTGATGCAATGTGCTGTATTTTTCAGTAACGGGATCCACGCCGATTGTGTTCTAATAGTGCTCTGAAGGGGGAGTGAATTAGTGTGGGGAGCTAGAGCATCAAAAACAATACTGAAACTGACATTTTATAAACGATAAAAAGGTAACAAGGTGATGTAAATGAAGATTAACTCATAGAAGCGTAATACTCCCCCTCCCCCCACAGTCACCTCAAATGAACTCACACTAGACCGGCTCTAAATCCTGACCATTCACAGATTGAAAAACTGACCATGCGTTTTGTTCCAATGTTAATAAAATGCCGTGAATAACGCTAAAAGATTTCGTCTAATGCACCGATCCTCTCAGCGGAGGAGCCGTGCATCACCTCTGCCAATAAAAACTATTTTTATTGCCCAAATTCCAAGAAACAAGTGACATTCTCCAAGTAGTTTACAATACTGCGTTTATCAGAAGAAATGTGGAAGAAATATGAAAACGTGTCATTTGATGCCCTCACCTGCCAGTCAGCTGCCTCAGATCACTTAGCACCTGTCATGTCCCTGTCAAGTCTCACCACCTTCTTTTTGTCAACTACTTCAACGCTATTATTACATGTCTTTATCTAAATCTATTATACTGAAGTGAAGAGCAGCTGTCCTTACACCAGAGGGTTTACTGAGTAGTAGTACTAGTAGTAGCAGCAGCAGTAGTACTGTACTTGTAGTTGTAGTAGCAGTAGTAGTAGTAGTAGTCGTAGAACTCTGGACTCCATAGACATTTTAAGATCCCACTGAAAAACACACACTTTAAACCTGCTTATGGTCTTTTAACTTTTGAATTGTGTTTTATCTGTTGTTTTTTTTGTTTGTTTGGTTTTTTCCCTCTAGTTGCTGTTGTAGTAGTAGGGGTAGGAGGAGGAGTAGAAGGAGTAGAAGGAGTAGGAGGAGTAGAAGGAGTAGAAGGAGTAGAAGAGTAGAGGAGTAGTGTAGAGAGGAGTAGTAGAGTAGTAGAGGAGTAGAAGTAGAGTAGTAGAGGAGTAGAAGGAGTAGGAGTAGGAGGAGGTGTAGGAGGAGGAGTAGGAGTAGTCGTAGGAGTAGTAGTAGTATGAGTAGTCTTAGGAGTAGAAGTAGTAGGAAGAGGAGTAGTAGTAGGAGGAGTAAGAGGAGGAGTCGTAGTAGTAGTCGTCATCGTAGGAGTAAAAGTAGGAGTAGTAGTAGTAGGAGTAGTAGTAGTAGTAGTAGTAGTTGTAGTTGTAGGAGTGTAGGAGGAGTAGTAGGAGTAGTAGTAGTAGTAGGTGTAGTAGTAGGACGAGTAGTAGTAGTTGTAGGATTAGTAGGAGTAGTAGTAGGAGTAGGAGGAGTAGGAGGAGTAGTAGTAGGAGTAGTACTAGTAGTTGTAGTAGTTGTAGGAATAGTAGGAGTAGTAGTAGTAGTAGTAGTAGTAGTAGTAGGAGGAGGAGTAGAAGGAGGAGTAGGAGTAGTAGTAGGAGGAGGAATAGAAGTAGTCGTAGGAGTAGTAGTAGTAGTAGTAGGAGGAGTAGTAGAGGAGTAGAAGGAGGAGTAGAAGTAGTAGAAGGAGTAGTAGTAGTAGTAGTAGTAGTAGGAGTAGTAGGAGGTAGTAGGAGGAGTAGTAGTAGTAGTAGTAGGAGTAGTAGTAGTAGTAGTAGTAGTCAGTAGGAGGAGTAGTAAGGAGGAGTAGGAGTAGTAGTAAGAGGAGTAGAGTAGAAGTAGTAGTAGGAGTAGTAGTAGTAGTAGTAGTAGTAGTAGGAGGAGTAGAAGGAGTAGAAGGAGGAGTAGTAAGTAGTAGTAGTAGAAGTAGTAGTAGTAGTAGTAGTAGTAGGAGTAGGAGGAGTAGTAGGAGGAGTAGGAGGAGTAGAAGGAGGAGTAGTAGGAGTAGTAGGAGCAGTAGGAGGAGTAGAAGGAGGAGTAGTAGTAGTAGTAGGAGGAGGAATAGTAGTAGTAGAGTAGGAGTAGTAGTAGGAGGAGTAAGAGGAGGAGGAGAAGTAGTAGTAGTCGTCATAGGAGCAGGAGTAGTAGGAGTAGGAGTAGTAGCAGTAGTAGTAGTAGTAGTACTAGTAGTAGGAGTAGTAGTAGTAGAGTAGTAAGTAGTAGTAGGAGTAGGAGTAGTAGTAGTAGTAGTAGTAGTAGTAGTAGGAGTAGGAGGCAGTAGCAGCAGCAGCAGCAGCAGCAGCAGTAGTAGCAGTATTAGCAGCAGTAGCAGTAATAGTATTTTGACCTTATTGTTTACATCACAAGGATTTTATCATAAAGGTAATGGGGTCTTACAATAACAAACTGTGTTCAATGATCTTTTTTATGAATCATGTTTCACCTCATAACTCTGTCCAGTCCTTTTGTCCACTTATATTATATGTGTCTGTTCAATGTCGCCACGGGAAATAACATAAATGTAAAAGCTTTTCATGACAATAATGGAGTAGCTGTGTGAACTGTGTTCATGAATTCAACAGTTAGAAGTAGTAGTAGTGTCTAGTAGTAGTGTACTTGGGTGTTGGGAAGTAGTAGTAGTGGTACTAGTAGTATTAATTGCTCTTGTTTGTGTAGTAGTATAATATGTTGTGTTGTTATAATTGTACTAATAGTAGTAGTAGTAGCAGTATTAGATGTAGTAGTGACTATAGTCGCAGTAGCAGCAGCAGCAGCAGCAGCAGCAGCAGCAGCAGTAGTAGTAGTAGTAGTAGTAGTAGTAGTAGTAGTAGTAGTACAGTAGCAGTAGTAGTAGTCTGACCCTGTCTTGTGTGAAACTGATATTGTGTCTGGTTTTCGGGGAGTTTATTGAAGAAGATTGTGTCCATTAATTCAACAGTTAGGAGTAAGTAGTAGTAGTAGTAGTAGTAGTAGTAGTAGTAGTAGTAGTAGTAGTAGTAGTAGTTAAACTCTGGACCCCATAGACATCCTATCTTATCTCATATGGTCTACTTTTTTTTGTTTTGTTTTTTTTTTTTTTTTTTTCCTCTGCGTTTATAATAAGGTGACCTTGGGTGTTGGAAAGTAGTAGTAGCAGTAGTGGTAATACTTAGTGGTAGTGGTGTTGTTATAATTGTAGTAGATGTAGTAGTAACTGTAGCTGTAGTAGTAGCACTAGTAGCAGCAGTAGTAGTACTAGTAGTAGTAGTAGTTGTACTAATTACTCTTGTTTGTGTAGTAGTATTATGTGTTGTGTTGTTATAATTGTAGTAGTAGCAGCAGTATTAGAAGCAGTGGTAGCAGCAGCAGCAGCAGTAGTAGTAGTAGTAGTAGTAGTAGTAGTGGTGGTAGTACTTAGTGGTAGTTGTATTGTTGTAATTGTAGTAGATGTAGTAGCACTAGTAACAGCAGTAGTAGAAGCAATGGTAGCAGCATTAGTAATAGTAGTAGCGGTAGCAGTTGTAGTAGTAGTAGTAGTATGAATTGCTTTTGTTTGCGTAGTAGTATTATGTGTTATGTTCTTATAATTGCAGTAGCAGTAGTAGTAGCACTAGTAACAGCAGCAGTAGTAGCAGCAGTAGTAGTATTAGTAGTAGTAGAAGTAGTACTCTGACCATGCTGTTCACCTCCTCATGATTTTGTAATAGAATAATGAATCTTACAGTAAAAACTCTGCTCAGTGTTATTTACTGTGAGTAATTTGTCAACCCCGTAGCCTGCTCTCTCTATCAAGGACGTATTGTGTAGTGGGTATTATATGTCTCTTCAGTGTAGCTACATGAAATACCATAGACGTAAAAGCTTTTCATCACAGCGGTGCAGCAGCAGTATTTCCTGTAGTGACAGAGACTGCCTGGCTTTAGCTGCACAAAAACACTGTATTTTTGGACAGGAACACTGGAGCACTACATGTCCCGTGTACTTATCCCGCCTTTATCCCACCTTCTCCTCTGCTCCCGTTTGTCTCCGCGACGTTTTGACAATTTCCCCAAACTTCACCTCTCTCACTTCAACTAAAATCTTTGTTCTTTTTGCTCGGCTTTTTTGTCTATAGCCCCACAACACAGCTCCATCCTCGCTCAGCGTCTGCCAGAGGAAATGCAGAAGCAGGCTGCACCCTAGTGGTACAGGGACGGCTATGTTTGTGTTTCATTCGATTTAACTTTGCTTAAATGGCTCTTGCACAGTCAGATTGTGTGTTTATTTGCTGGTTTGACAGCAGTTATGTCCCTGTATCAAGTCTTCATTTGAAAGGAAAATGACAATGATTTTTTCAGTAATGGAAAAAATAGTTGTGTGATTTTTATTATGTTTTTTCTTAATATCTTTCCTGCGTAGATAGTTTCTTTGCACGCTGTGATTTTTAGCTTCATTTGGTATTCTTTTACATCAGATGCTCTCACTCGTGCAGCCTTGCAATTCGACTGCAGTTAAACTACAACTGAAAGCTGTTTAGTCTTCTTTTTTTTTCATTTTGAGCTTTGGAAATGAAGACATACTAATGAAAAAAGGTTACTCAAACATGTGGGAATGAAACAAAACACAATTCCTGGTATGTTTTTCACGAGGTAATGACATTCTAACATGACTTAAAGCTCACAAGAGTCCATTTCAGTTGTCAAATGTTTTTATTGCTACTAAATATATACCTGCTTGTCTCCATGGATGTACTGTATATATGTTTAGTATTCCTGGCAAAGCAGCATCTCCATGGAATCAAGCAGGTGAGAGACTCCTTACCGGAAGTGTTACTTATGGGCTCTATTCACACTTACGTTAAAATACTGGAAGACGTTTGGAAACATGCGGATGACGAATTCTTTTTTGCTTTCTTGGTGATAGTAACTGAGAAAACGGCCCGGTTTCTTCATCTTGATCTCATTGTATTCTTTCTTTTTTCTTTTTTATAAATTGCCTATTAATCTGTGTATTAATTTGTCTAACTCTAAAAAAAAAAAAAAAAAAGATGTAATTGTAGCATTCCATTATGTTAACAGTTACAAGCAGCTGCCTGTAAGTGATATCGAAAACACGATTAGAGTCCTCCATGCAAAGCTTTGGCAGATTGTGAAGCTGCTGCTTAATCCATAGTTTTGTCACATGCCCAGAGTCGTCGTGTCCTTGTGTGTTTCCACATCTGTTTCCAAACGTCTTCTGGTAAGCGTGAATAGAGTCCTATTGCACCATTAAGTTTTTTTTTGGTACTGTATTTTCCGGTCTATAAGGCACCCTTAAAATCTCAACAATCTAGAGTGCGCCTTATAATCCTGTGCGCCTTATGTATTAATTCTAGTTGTGTTTACTGAGCTGAACTGATTTTATGTGGTACACGAAGCTCAAAAATCTGTCAAAATGTTTGACTTTGGTAAGTGAAGCTGCACCGCTTGAAGGATTGTCGGAACACTTAGTCCTTTAGTCTGACAGAAGCTGAACACATCAGCACACAAGGAGCAAGCTGTTTTTTTTTTCAGTGCTTATAGTTTATGCAAATTAGCCATATGGTTTTAAGTTCCATTTCTGTAAAATGTAAACAAATGTGTGCAAAGCTGCACTGCATTATTACTCAATGTTAGTATATTTGAGTCCCTCTCGAAGGAACTTAAAAATAAATAAATAAATTATCCACCCACATTCACATTCATAATACACATTCACCAAGACAGGGAGGCAACACTGGGGGAATTATGGTACAATCTTAACTCAGGCAATTACTAGTCCACTCAAAAGACAAAATAGAACCGGAGCATAAATGTAATGTCAAATACGAAATACCCTGCATGTCCTGCAATAAAACACACATTGGAGAAACAACGAGGGAGTCAAAAACAGCGAGGTTCATGAAAAATGGAACATAGGAGAGAGAAGGAAACAGCGAAGGCGAAACACGAGCAAAAAAACACAAAACAGAACACAAACAACTTAAATCGGCCATTTCTGACCACTGTAAAAGAGAGAACCCCATTACGGACTGGGACGGAGAAAACATCATTGGGACAGAGGAAAACAAACATCGCTGGATTAAAGAGACCATCAAAATACGAAAACGTGTCCACGGAAAGATAAACGGGGACAAGGGGGCTTTTTTACTCTCACACACCTGGGATACTGTCCTGAGAAAGTCGGACTGCAGATGGCGCTGTCGTCCTGCCTCCACCGGTAGGAAGACAGCGCCAAAACCTGTTTAAATCACAGCAACATCACATGACCACTCTGAGGAAGAGCGCTATAAGCAGTCGAAACTGTCACGTATGAAAAAAAACTCTTAATCTGAAAACAGAAACTAATAACATGCGCCACAGTCTGCCAATGGATCGTGGATGCCTGGGCTAAGGGATCAGTCTCAAGTGTCGTCCATTTGTTTTGCTTAATGCGCCTTATAATCCGGTGCACCTTATGTATGAAAATACATGAGAAAATTCAACATTATCGATATTGTGCCTTATAATCCGGTGCGCATTATAGTCTGAAAAATACAGTATTTTGACTAGACCTTAGATAGCCTCTATTAGCAGTAGTATTTTGCAGCCTTGACGTGTTAAATAGACCCTTATAAACACAAATAGACCCCTCTTGCTTGTACCTTCATAATATCCCCTTCACATTTGATCGATTTGGTTTGAATTGTCATCACTAATTCTCTCCTTCTCCTTCATTCTCTCGTTCCGATCCCTATAGATTACCAGCGCATTTGTCTATCTCTCGCTTTTGTCTTCTGTTTTCGCGCTAAACCTCTTACTTGTGTCTGTCAGTGGTGTATACAGCTCTTTATAGATTTTCTCCCCTCTCACTTTGATCCCCTGCAGCACAATAATATAACATGTCAGAACAGGTCAGCATCTCGTCTTTATCACATATCACATATATCGGCTGGTGCAGGCAAAAACAGTGCACGCTCTAAATGCTGCTACAACATACTGAACTGCTTAAAGTGCTTAATTTGGTAGAATAATACCTGTTGTAAATATAAATGCTAGTTTTACACCAATTGAGAGACAATTTGTAAAGAAAAATATGTTGAAAATTACGGGAAGTAGAGAGAGACTGAGATTTCCATGATATTGATGAGAATTCTGTCCAAAAGTAAAGCAAAATTTACACGCAATAAACGTATTTTTCTGACACCTTTAAACAATTTCCACAAAATAAAGGTGTTTTCTTACATTTTTTTTTGTCAATTATTAATTTCCATGCACATTAGAGGGGTTTTGGCCCAGAGTACAGTATGGTTGCTAGGTAACAGTTATGAAATTCCCTAGTGTGATTTCATGATTTCCAACCAAGAATGGCAAAATTGGGAAAAGAAACATAAAATCTCTAGTAAAATCTAAATGTGTAGACTAATCTGCCATAGGCACTTTAAGAATCTCAGAGTGTTTTTATTTATTTATTTTCATTTACACTTTTTTAAACGTTAAAGGCGTTCTAGTCTTAAAAAATGTGAAAAAACACAACCATTTAATTTGAAACATTTTGTAGTGGTCCAAAGTTATTCCTTGGAAATTGAAAGTTAAAACCATACTCAGGAACATTTATGGAGATCGATAAGTTTTATACCAGACTGTGGAAGATAATGGCCAAAGGAACAACATTTCCATGGACGTATGTTTATCTGTGTTTTCAGTGCAATAAAAACATCCGTTATGGTAAGATATGATTTTTCTTTCATACATTTTTTAGCAAAAAGTTACCGTATTTTTTGGACTATAAGGTGCACCAGATTATAAGGCTCAATATCAGTAATGTTGAATTCTCTCGTCTATTTTCATACATGAGCTGCACCGAATTATAAGGCGCATTAAGTGAAACAAATGGACGACACTTGAGACTGATTCCTTTGCCCAGGCGTCCACGATCCATTGGCAGATTGTGACGTAATTTGCCTGGCGTTGCCTCCCTGTCTTGGTGAATGCGTTTTATAAATGTGAATGCCACATTTGTTTACGTTTTACAGAAATGAAACTTAAAACCACATGGCTATTTTGTATAAACTATAAGCACTGAAAAAAACATCTTGCTCCTTGTGCGCTGATGCGGTCAACCTCTGTCGGACTAAGGACCGTAAATTGGGCTTTACTTCGCAAAGCTCCTCACTACAGTAGCCGTAACGCTCGGACAATCCATCAAGCAGTACGGCTTTGTAGCTTACCAAGTTCTACTAAAGCATTTTGACAGATTTTTGGGCGCCATGTATCACATAAAATCGATTCGAGGTCAGTAAGCACAGATAGAATTAATACATAAGGCGCACTGTTGAATTATTAGGTGCACTGTCGATTTTTGAGAAAATTTAAAGAATTTTAAGTGCGCCTTATAGTGCAAAAACGGTACAAAATATGGCTTTAAATCACTGTTGTTATTTGCTAATTGTGATCATTCAAAGTTTGATTCAATTGTATATTTCTAGACAGTAAAATCTTGCAATTTTAAGAAATACATCCAGATTTTCTTCCTCTTTGCAGCAGATGTTGTCAATCCATCTCCACTTACCGACACAGCAGAGTAAAGTAGGGCTCATCTTTCAGACCAGTGCCTGCGCTGCTGCTTTTACTCTCTCAAACATATGTAAGCCCACATTAGATTTAATGGTCTGAATATATTTCTAAGATGGGGGAGTGAAAGAAAAGAATATGGAATGGAAATGGCTCTGTGAGTAGCTTTTAACTTATGAGGCAGAAGTGCATGCATAAAACCACACGCTAAACACGCATTGCTCAACTCCTCAGCTCCTCGCTCATTTGCATTTCTTGGCCGGCCCCTCGGAGGGTCTGTTGGAGCACCCTTGGGTGACAGTGTGACAGCCCCTCTCACTCAGGCCTGGAGAGGCTCTGATGAGTGCGCAGTGATTTTACAGCCCGGTGGAGTGTCATGTTTGAGTGATTTCTACCTCACGTGATTTCTGTACAGATCAGGAGGAGGTTTAAGGATACCTCGTGGCGTCTGCTTTGTTGGCTGTCTTCAGATTCTAGATTGAAGACTCTTTCCAGTGGGCGAGGAATCATCATCTCTGTGCCAATAGGGTATCAAAGGTTCTTAAAGCTTTGGCGTCACACCTCGAAATGTTTCAACTTCACGGTAATTTGACCAAAACACATTTAAGATCATTATATTTAAGATTTAAGACAAAATTTTACTATTTTTCTCCCAGTTTGGCCAATTTGTAGGTTTCAAATTGTATTTCCTGGTTTGACATCATGGCATCACACTAGGGAATGCCGTAACTGTTACCTAGCAACCATGATACTGAGCCAAAACTCCTCTAATGTACGCAAACATTTTTATTTGACAAATAAAAACACAAGAAAACATTTTACCTTTGAAATAATGTTCAAACTAACAGAAAAATATGTTTCTTGTGTGAAAATTGTGACATATTTTTTGGATAGAATTCTCCCAGTGTGACGTCCTCAGTATGGAACTCTTTAAACAGAATTCCAGACAAACCCTGTAATTTTCAACACATTTTTCAACTTTTCTTCATAAATTGCTTCGTCATTGGTGTAAAACTATAATTATATTCACAACAGGTATTATCCCACCAAATTAAGTCAAAACTAGAGAATTATAAAAACCTCTCATATGCTTTTTAAACAGACTTTGACACTTTATTTAAAGCAAAATTACCACAGTCTGTCACCAGTATGTAAGGTATGACAAAGTATGTATGGTCCCTTGTCCCAATCTGTGGTCCAGTGTGTTTTTTTTTTTTTTCCTAAAATTTTGGGGAAAAAAAAAAAAAAAAATCTGAAATAAAAATGAATTAATTCTGAAAAGTTAGCAATTTATGCATACCATCACATTGCACTGCTCAAAATTTAGACACTCATTACAATTATTAAAAATATTACATTACAATTTGAATTAGCTTTTTTTTTTTTTTTTTTTTTTTTTAAATTAAAAGGTGCATTGTGTAACTTTTTGGTTGTGTCCGTCACCTGCTTGTTTCCATGGAGATGTCATTGCTCTGCCTGGAATGTTCCACAGTATGACATTAAACAGCTCTACCTTACATTTATTTTAATTACATGTGGTGTTACAGCTCAAAAATACCTTGAAAAACAGGCATTCTGACTGTAAGCGGGGACATCTCTCCACAGATCTGACCCGTAACTTGGTCTAGTTTGGTCTCCACTGTGAAACATTCCAGACAAAGCGAAAACATCTCCATGAAGAAAAGCATTTGACGGACCCTCCACCAGAAATGTTACTATTAAATCGTGATTAATCATGTCACCATTGCAATAGTGGTTTATAATAATATTTTACACCATAGTGAAAGGGAAACATTTTAAAGAAATTTCTGTTATTTTGTTTTTTTTTTTTCATGCAAGTCTCAAGATTCCCTGCCATATGTATCCAGCTATAACAATTAAAGGGACAGTCCGGAATTTTGGACATAGGGCCTCATTTCCTAGTGAGCCAGAGTGTTGGAGACGTGTGGAGACACTTTCTCAAATATTCCATCCAGTCCTTGTATTTGCAGAGGTCGCTGGTGCTAGGCTAGTGCATGTCAATGGCCATAGTTAGCCTGCCACTAAAAGCAGTCTTACCCACTCCACAAAACAACCGAAGTAAAACTATTATTACGCTAGACTGTTGATGTGAATGTCTGTGTCAATAGAATCATATTAGAAGTAAAACCAACCTTGCATTTGAAGGATTTATGTCTGAGCAGCAGCAGTGAGTTGTACTTCCTGATAGAAAGCTTGGCAGCGGCGGACTGATATATGAGAAAATAGTCCCTCAACATGTGACAATTCATTAGATGCAAGGGTAGTTTTATTTCAAACATTATTCTCATTATTCTTATCAGCACAGGCACCAGTGACCTCTGCAAATACAAGGACTGGATGGAATATTTTTAAAAAGTGTCTCCACACGTCTCCAACACTCTGACTCACAAGGAAATGAGGTCCTATGTCCAAAATTGCCGACTGTCCCTTTAAGAACAGCCAATTGAAAAACACTATAGACCGATTATCTCAAAGTCAGCTATATGCAGATGACTCCCTCCTCGTACTCATATATTCTCCGAGAAGAAAAGACTGCACTAAACTACTGCACTGTACTGCACTGTACTATATGCAACATTAGCCAGACCAAGGCCAAAAGCATTAGACGGTGTGAGGACAGCCCTGGTTTCACTTTCAGAGGAGACGCCAGTGAGCAGCTTCTGACCCCATTATTCACACTTTAACACCGCACCGTACTCTAGTGTAGGCCAGGGCGTTCTTTAACACAGCGGGTGCTCTGGGACGCTTGGGTGCTGTAATGTAGGTGCTGGGGTGCTGTCGGAAAATGAGCGCGTAGATTGATTCTTAGCGCTTTATAATAACTTAAAGGTGCATTGTGGAGCGAGGAGGGTCCGTCAAATGATTTTCTTCAATGGAGATGTTATTGCTTTGTCTGGAATGTTGCACAGTGTGGCTTTTTCTATCTTCGTGGAGACCAGAACGGACCAAATTCCAGGTCAGATCTGTAGAGAGCCAACCCTGCTTTCAGTCAGAATGCCTGTTTTTCTAGGTATTTTTGAGCAGTAAAAACACTTGTAATCGAGTACATGTAAGGTAGAGCTGTTTAATGTCACACTGTGGAACATTCCAGGCAGAGCAATGACATCTCCATAGAAACAAGCAGGTGAGGGACCCCCAACCAAAACCTTGCATAGTGCATAGTCCCTTAATCAGCCTTAATAATGCATGAAGAAAGACTTAACCAAACCCTTCATAATGAACTTCATATTGAGACTCCAACCCCAAGTTCTTCCCCTAATCCCTTAATTAAGTAATTAGTAAATCTTAATTAATACCTACCCTATCGGCTCTCCAACCTGTAGCTCTCCACCCCCTGCCAAGTAGCTCGCCAAGGGATTTCTGAATTCTGTGTATGTAATTTGCCTTTTACCATTGTACTTGTATCATTTTGATGCCTAACTTTGTGCTCTAATAAATGAATAATAGTTTATGTTTTATAAGCATCTAATTGTACTTCAGTTAAGGCTTATCATGGCTCTTCTATTCACCCAATTTCTTTTGATCGCTAAAAGTAGTAGCTCTGTGGCATTTTCGTTTTGTAAAAGTAGCTCAATGGAGTTAAAAGGTTGGGGACCCCTGGCCTAATCCATTAATTATTCATCAATCATTAAATAATTTTCTCCAGCTAAACTCTGACAAGACTGAAGTCATAGTGTTTGGTCCACAGAAACAAAGGGACAGTGTCAGCAGTCACCTCCAGTGTCTCTCTCTAAAACCTTCAAATCAGGCAAGAAATCTAGGGGTAATAATGGACTCAGACTTGAACTTTAACAGCCACATCAAATCAATAACATCTGCAGCCTTTTACCATCTAAAAACATAGCGAAAATCAAAGGTTTACTGTCTAAAGCAGCCTTGGAGAAACTTATCCATGCATTTGTCTCCAGTAGATTAGACTACTGTAATGGTCTGCTCACTGGTCTCTCCAAACGAGCTGTGAGACGCTGCAGCTCGGGTCCTTACTCGAACTAGGAAGTACGAGCACATAAGTCCTGTGCTCAGGTCTCTGCACTGGCTTCCTGTGGATCAGAGAATAGACTTTAAAGCAGCTCTGCTTGTGTACAAGTGTCTCCATGGCCGAGCACCAAAGTACATCTGTGACATGTTAGTGTCATATGAACCATCTCACACTCTGAGGACCTCAGGGACCGGCCTCCTGCTGGTGCCCAGAGTCTGGACTAAACAAGGGGAGTCAGAGTTTCAGGTTCATGCAGCTAAAACCTGGAACAGTCTGAACATGTGAGACAGACTCGACTTTGACACTGTTTAAATCCAGGCTCAAAACATTTCTGTTTAACTGTGCATATAACTGAAAGGTTTTTATTCCGCACTCTTCTCCCTAATTTATATCTCTCTTTTTTTAATTTGAATCTTTATGATTATTTATGTTTTGATTTGTTTTTATTATGATTTTAATGTATTTGTTATTCTGTAAAGCACTTTGAATTACTTTGTGTACGAATTGTGCTATACAAATAAACTTGCGTTGCCTTGCCTAATTACCAAGCATGATTTTTTTTTTTTCCCCATTATGAATGAAGTCTTTTTTCAAGGTTTATTAAGGATAATTAGAAGTATATTAGATTTTTGTTTGTTTGTTATTTGTATGTTTTGAAATAGAATGAAATGGAATGTTTTGAGGCCCCTTCCACACTAGTACGTATTCGAATCGTTTTCGTTGGGGATGCAGTGTTCATTTACAGTAATCCTACTGAAAACGGCCCCAGAGACGGAACGATCTGGTGTCGCTAGCTCCGACGAATTAATTTGAGTATGGGTCTAATCCGGCATTGTGTGGACTCCTGAAAACGCTGATAAGCTGATGTAGGTCTATGCACCGCGAAGTAATTCACCGCCAAAACAATAAGAGGCTAGAATATATGTCCATTCATATATATGGTCTCTGTGTATGACCTGCAGACGTATAAGGTCTGAAAAGTTTAACATGAACCATAGAACAGACTCACCATGAGCAGAACACCCTCCTGTCACAGAAAGAACACATATAATCCACTGAGTCGTGTCCTTTAGTCCGACAGAAGCTGAACTGCATCAGCGCACAAGGAGCGAGCTGTTTTTTGAGCGCTCAGTTTATGCAAAGTAGTCATACGGTTTTAAGTTTTGTTTCTTTAAAATGTAAACAAATATGCTCAAAGCTGTGTGGATAAGGAAGGATTGTGGACACAGAAATGACACGTGTGGATGCAGATTTGTTTTAGTGTAAATGGGGTCTAAGTTTCATATCTTTGGCTGAGGTGACGTGGCACTATTTATTGTTTTCAGTTTTCAGTTACAGGCGCTGTGGGGAAGCTGGCCCAAGTGGTCAAAATGAGAGTCCAGTGCAAAGTTGTCCTTCACCAAACCAAATTCTTTATTGGATCCTTCCAAGTCGTGGGCAAAATTATATACATATTTACAAAAAAGAACTGTGCTTAACTAAACAAAAGCAATAGAAAATAACGCAACAAAAGAAAATAACGCAACAAAAGAAAATACCCACAGGCACCTGGCTGCACTGATGGTGACCTCCCTACTGATTAAACTGCCTCTACTTATATACCCCCCAGAGAGGAAGTCCCTCCCCCTGGGTTCACACCAACTTACGGGGAAAACTGTAGCAATTTCCTTTCCTTACTGGTGTGCTGCCTTAAATTATTTTCTGAAGCCTAATCCCCCTTTTAAACTGAACAGTGCTCCAACTTAACTAGATAACACTGAAACCAAAATTCTAATAACGCATTTGATAAAACAAAGAGAACCATTTCCGAGGCTTCCCTCCACATGGTCTGGGCCAACACCTCCCCCTGAGCCTATAAATATGGCCGCCAAAGGAGGCGCCCCCTCTTTTGTTCCCAGACCATGTGGAGTCACAGGTAAAGGTGGTAAGTTTAAACCAAAATGAAGGGATATAACCAAATAAAATGAATTTAATGTAACTGTGTGAATGTGATCAATTAAACAAAGACTAAATAAAACAAACCCGGGATAGTTATTATTTAGCTGTTTAGTTGATATAGATAGATGTAACTGAACTAAAGTGAAAAATGGGGACAAAGGCCCTCTTTGTCACAGGCGCCATTTTGACGACTTTTGACAATAGAACATTTAGCTTTAATTAATTGCTTATCGCTATGGCAACAGTTAAAAATGCCATCCCTCTTCCACCCATGCATACACTGAACATGAAGCAGGGCAGCAGCATCCAAAACCTCATACATATTTACACTGAATTACAGTTATATGTGGGACATTTAGCATCCCGAAGCATTTTTTACATTTTATATATCAGCTGTCACGTTTTAATATATTTTGCATGAAGGAAATACGTTTAGATTTGAATTTCTGACAAGCTCGGGGCATTAGCATGTCGAAATAGCCCCGACCTCCATCTGCAGAGGTCACACACACTAACAACAAGATGAATATTTGATTTGGAGACTGTACATTAAATCTGCTGTGAGGTCTTCAAGCGAGGGCAGGATCAGATCTGGTCTTTGTAAAATTGGCTAAAATAAATAAAGTAAATCTGTTTCAGACCTTATCCAAGATCATAGTGGCGTTGTGTCGCTTGGCAAGACACTTCTCCCATATTGTCTTCTCCAGTCAGAGTGTGGAGTATGTACGGAAGTTTATCTAAAAAAAAATAAAATAAATAAAATAAAATAATAATAATAATAATATCTGCACTCCACAAGAAAAAATTGCAATATTATAAGAAATTTGCAGATTTACTTAAATTTTGACTATGAAAATACAAACATATTTCTTAAAATCTTCGAAACCAAGGTCAAATTAAAAAACAAAACATGACATTTCAGTCAATCAACCAAGTGCCTGCTGCTTTATCAAATTATAAGCACCATCATTTAATCATAATGGATTTTATTTCTAGGCGCCTTTCAAAGCTCAAGGTCACTTTACCCAGCCGATTAAAAAACATTAAACAAGGCAATAAAATATGAAAAGAAGAAAAACAGTGGCTGATGTACTGCAAGGTTTAAGGGTTCGGAAGATAATTTGTCTTACAGATATTCATTGGTGTCAAAGTGATAAAACATTACAAAAATATTTAAATGAATAATAATCAAAAAAAGAAAACATATAGAAAATCACAATTTATTACAGTTTCCATAGAAATTAGTTGGTGCTTGTTCACTGATCTGAAGGTTGGAGGTTTGAGTCTCGCTCTCAACATAAAACGTAATTGATTGAGCGGTCAGATCCACAAATGTATGCTGTTGCTTTGTCCTTCGGCAAGACACTTAACCCACTTAGCACCCGGTGTCTGTGCACACTGGTGTTTGAATATCTGTGTGAATGGGCAAGTGGTTCCTCGATGTAAAGAGCTTGGAGTGCCTTGAAGATGGATAAACGCTGTATAAAAATGTGACCAATAGGCTCTGTTCACAAAGTAACCTTACTATTATTGTCGCTACTACCTGTTTTATCGCTATGAAGTTTATGCAGAATTGTGTTTAAATCAATAAATATTTAAAGACAAGGCAGTGGACATGGATCTGTGGGTGGAAGTCTCTGAAAACATGTTAAAAAGTACACAAATAAACTTCTGAGTTTAGAAAGAGAGATGTTTGCACTAAAACAAATTTTGAGGCATAAGAAATATTAAAACAACACTACTAATCAAAGTAGGCCTATTCTACGTATAAAAATCATTGGGAAGTATTGATTTTAATCAATTCGTACGACCATAATACAGTACAATACAAAAATAAATACATAAATAAATTGGGTTAAAATTATATTTAGTATTCATAGTACCGTATTTTTTGGACTATATGTTGCTCCGGACTATAAGTCGCACTTTTTGGGGGAAATTTATTTCATAAAATCAGAGACCAGGAACCGGCATTTCATCTTGAAAGACAAGTTATAGTAAAAACAATAGAACAGAGAACAAAAGGCTGTTAACGCAAATCCACTGAATTATTCATCATTTCTGAGCAACTCCGTGACATCCGGAGGTAAACAGAGCACCGCTTCTTCTTCTGTGTTGCTGTCGTCAGACTCAGCATCAGTTCCAGTTAGAATTATTCTGGCCTTTCTGAATCCCGACAGGATGATTTCAATTGTCACTGAAGTACAGGCTTTGTTGATCCATCCAGTGACTTCCAGGTGCATTCTCCCTGTTGTCACAAGTTTCTCGCTCACTCCAAACTTTCTTTCTGCTTCTACTTCTTACTATTTTCGCCGCATATTTCGCTACTTGCAGCTTATAATTTGTAAAATATAACTTTCTTTTTGGGGGCATTTGTGTTCAATCTTTTCAGTTATCTTTATAAATTTGTTTAAATTTAAAGTTTTCAGTGGTACAGAAGAAATGGTACCGACATGATACAGACAGAACAGAGGCTCTTTCTGCAGGAGACATGTGCAATAGAGTGAAGTGACAGTAGTACAGGAGTAACAGAAGCAGCAGATACTTACACACAAGACTTATAGTAAAAAAAAAAATATGGTTTGTAAAGTTTCATCATCAATGTACAGCAACCACAATTTTTAAAACTAAACATTTTTAAAATAAACAGGGCTGGGTTAATATTTATTTTTTTTCTTCCCACTCCTTTTCGAGAGTTGTGCTTTTCTGTTGTTTTTAATGTAGTATGTATATGATTTTTCTTCCTCTCTTGACCCAAACAAAACTGATTATGATTTTAATAAAAGTGACTGTTAGCTTTGAGACACCGTGCACAGAGCCTATTCCCATTTTAAAAGTCCTCAAAATGGCGCCTAAGAGAAAAGGATGTGAAACCCGTGCATGTAATTCAGTCCCCCTGCTTTTTGTCACAACCTTTCCCCGGCTCATTTGTCACGCTCCCCACCGCCGTGTTAATTTGAGCCTATCCCATTTAGTTCTAACCGATGATTATCTCAAACCAGACTCACCATTCCCACTGTCATGTGATGTTAAATTATTCAAACGCAATCGCACCAGTTTTGCATGTAATCCCGGCGATCCGCTCCGAGTGCTGTATTAAACGTCCAGTCTGCCCCCTCTCATCCCTCCAACGTGCGGTAATGATGATGAAAGCCGATGGCCACTCCCACGCGCCTTACCCCGACCTGTTTTAAAAAGGTAATTTCCACCTTGTCCTTGTTCATAAAAGTATCTACGAGGTAAAAATACTACCTTCTTACTCTCAGGAGAAGACAGTGGTGGTGTAGTGGGGAAAGGATTAGCCCATGAACCAAGAGGTGACCAGCGGGGGTGTAGTGGGCGTGGTACGCGGGGGTAACGCCGTCCGTCGACTTCTCCCGACATGAGGTATAAGAAAATAACAAATATAAAAAAGATACAACTTAAATACTCAAACTGTTTTAGTCCTGGTTTAGACCTGGTTTAGACCTGGTTTAGACCTGCTTCAGTTCTGGTTCAGTCCTGTTCAGTTCTGGTTTAGTCCTGGTTTAGACCTGGTTTAGACCTGCTTCAGTTCAGGTTTAGTCCTGGTTTAGTCCTGGTTTATTCCTGGTTTAGACCTGGTTTAGACCTGCTTCAGTTCTGGTTTAGTCCTGGTTTAGTCCTGGTTTAGACTTGGTTTAGACCTGGTTTATAGCTGGTTTAGACCTGCTTCAGTTCTGGTTTAGTCCTGGTTTAGACCTGGTTTAGTCCTGGTTTAGACCTGGTTTAGACCTGCTTCAGTTCTGGTTTAGTCCTGGTTTAGACCTGGTTTAGTCCTGGTTTAGATCTGATTACACCTGGTTCAGTCCTGGTTTAGTCCTGGTTCAGTTCTGGTTTAGTCCTGTTTTAGTCTTGGTTTTGGCCTAGTTTAGTCCTGGTACAGTTCTGGTTTAGTCCTGGTTTAGTCCTGGTTTAGTCCTGGTTTAGACCTGCTTCAGTTCTGGTTTAGTCCTGGTTTAGACCTGGTTTAGTCCTGGTTTAGTCCTGGTTCAGTCCTGGTTTAGTCCTGTTTTAGTCTTGGTTAGGTTCTGCTTTAGTCCTAGTTTAGTCCTGGTTCAGTTCTGGTTTAGTCTCAGTTCAGTCCTGGTTTAGTCCTGGTTTAGACCTGCTTCAGTTCTGGTTTAGTCCTGGTTTAGACCTGGTTTAGTCCTGGTTTAGTCCTGTTTTAGTCTTGGTTTTGGCCTAGTTTAGTCCTGGTACAGTTCTGGTTTAGTCCTGGTTTAGTCCTGGTTCAGTTCTGGTTTAGTCCTGTTTTAACCCTGGTTTAGTCCTGGTTTAGACCTGGTTTAGTCCTGGTTTAGACCTGGTTTAGACCTGCTTCAGTTCTGGTTTAGACCTGGTTTAGTCCTGGTTTAGTCCTGGTTCAGTCCTGGTTTAGTCCTGTTTTAGTCTTGGTTAGGTTCTGGTTTAGTCCTAGTTTAGTCCTGGTTCAGTTCTGGTTTAGTCTCAGTTCAGTCCTGGTTTAGTCCTGGTTTAGACCTGGTTTAGACCTGGTTTAGACCTGCTTCAGTTCTGGTTTAGTCCTGGTTTAGACCTGGTTTAGACCTGCTTCAGTTCTGGTTTAGACCTGGTTTAGTCCTGGTTTAGACCTGGTTTAGTCCTGGTTTAGACCTGGTTCAGTCCTGGTTCAGTCCTGGTTCAGTCCTGGTTCAGTCCTGGTTTAGTCCTGGTTCAGGCCCAAAAATGAACCCATGCAGGACTCTGAGATGGACAGAGACTTTATTCATCCCAAAGGAAAAAAATAAATAAAAAAAGGAAATTCAAAGTTCAGCAGCAGCAACACAGAAAAAAACAAATATACCAACATATAAAATATATATAAAGTTAACTGTCCATTCTTTTGCATTCATAATCTTTTAAGACGATAAAAATCAGATCCAGCGCCTTTAAATAAAACCACACCTGACTCTCCTTGTGTCCCTTTGCCATCTGCCCGACTTCAATTATCAGTCATAAAAGAGGCTACAAAAAAACTGTCATAAATTCCCATCTTGCGTCATTCGGCGACTTACACGGCGAGCTAAGGCGCTAACATAAGCCTATAAGCCCTCACCAATTTACCCTAATGACTTCTGTGATGATGATGAAGATTACCGTAATTCCTTTAGCGACGGTAAATCAAGCGGGCCCCGGGTTAGACCGTCTTTTCCGGGGTGAGGGGCGAGCGCGGGACTCGGGAGTGCTATAGACACTGGCGGCGGAGAGGTGAGGGCGGGGTGACTGACGATATGGGTGCTCCAATGGGTGCCGGGGGACTTGGACACAGGAAATTGGGAGATTTAGGAGCGAGCAATAAGAGCTAAAGGAGGATTGCAGATATATGTGACAAGGACAAGCAAGGTTGGATAGAGGCGGCGTTATAGGATATGAGGAGTGATCTGGGATTGAAATGGGAACGAGATGGGGGAAAAAGTTGATGAGGAGGAAAACAAGATCCGAGCGTCGTCGAGAGTCCTCAAAAGTATCGAAAATCGGATGCTAATTGATGCTAAAATGAATATCAAAACTAGACACAAGTATCGACCCTGCAAAAAATCACAATAACAGGACAAAATTTGAGTTTTCTGAACAGTTTTAATATGATTTTGAACTCTGAAAATCTGATATTAAAACTAATATCGAAACTAGATACTCATTTGAGCAGGTATCGATACAACAATGAATCATATACTCGATACTATCAGATACTAAAATGAAAAGGTAAAATTGTCACATTTTTATTTAGCACTTTTCCACCTTCAAGGCTTGTAACGGTACACAAAAATCACAGTTTGGTACGTTTTGAGGTCACAGTTTGTTTCATTTTCAGTACAGTGTGGGAACAAAATGCAAAACCATTTCTGTCTTTATTAAACCAACAATTTGTTTTAACATTATACAAATGGGTAAATAAAATAAATCCAAAGTGCTGCTTGGTAATACTAATAAGTTAAATAAAATATTCTCAAATAAACAACAAATGTATGAAATGTTATAAAAAAATTAATTCTTCATAAACAATAAACAAAACTTTTCAAAAAGTAAAGTGCAGCACTAACAGTTTACTCAGTCTTTGTATTTTTGGTCCAACTTGTCCACATTGTTGGCAGTAAATGCAGATCTGCTGCCAGTTACAATGTCTCCAGCAGTTGAAAATACACTTTTGTGGAGATTCCGTGTCAGCGAAAGGCGACCGCAAGTGAGGAACGCGGCGTGACGACCATAGTTTTGTGAGGATTCACGTGGTTTTGAGGGAATTAGTCAAGGCGGGGGGCAATTGTTGTCAAGGTTGCTGCTCTAACTATAAAGCACTGCGAGAAACACTGCCACCTCAATCACAGACGAGTTCCTGCGTGAATATAAAAGAGCTGAGCCTTCCTTATAGCAGCAGAGGTGGAATGTAATACACACTAATTGTGCGAACTCACTCATAAGTAAGTCTTTATTTATATAGTGCTTTTCACAGACATTTTTTGTCCCCAAAGACGCTTTACAGAGCATTATTCAGCATTATTCATTCACTCTATACCTGGTAATGGTATAGCTACTATTGTAGCCACAGCTGCCCTGGGGCAGACTGACAGAAGCGCGGCTGCCAATTGGTGCCATCGGTCCCTCCGAACACCACCATCACTCACACACCACTTTCATACTAGGCAATGGGGGTGAAGTGTCTTGCCTAAGGACACAATGATTGAATTGATTGTAACTGATTTAACTGACCTTGACTATCAACTGTTCATGGAGATCTGTAGCATGTTTTGGGTTGATGGGGGAAACCGGAGCGCCCGGAGGAAACCCATCCAGACATGGGGAGAAACATGCAAACTCCACACAGAAAGGCCCGGGCGACCCAGGACCTTCTTGCTGTGAGGCATGAGTGCTAGCCACTCAGCCACTGTGTCAACTGAGCGTCCCGTACTGAAACGGTTCGGCACAAATACATTGTACTGTTACACCTCTAATACACACACTTATACACCAGTGTACACAGACACTGGAGGCAGGGTGGGTTAAGTGTCTTGCTGAAAGACACAACAACAGTATTCATGTGAGGGAGCTGGAATCGCACCGTCAACCAGTGGGTCGGTGGATCTGATCGAATTACTGTCCGTTTATGTCGAGAGTGGGATTTGAACCATCAACCTTCGGATCAGTGAACAAGTACTGATACTGAAAAGAGTCGCATTAACAAAATTGTAGATTTCCTGATCATTTTTCATATGATTTCTGAGCTTTATCAAAAAAAAAAAATAAAAAAAAAAATCTCATGCTAAGAGAAAGAAAGTTCTGTTATTTTGTTTATGAAAATTACATTCTCTTTCATCTTCACTGTGGCGTCGTAATCGAGTATTGGGTGAATCCCTGGTATCAGAATACGAGTTTTTAGTATCGTGATAACACAAGCCCGGACAATAGGTGATCTTGTCTTATTTTTCTAATCTCTTCTTGCCTCATGAGCGGTGCGCCGTAGCGTATAGCTCGTTTGCTAGAATAAGCTTAAACTCATTTGAGGCTAACGGCGCTGTAGATAGCACTTTTGTCCTCGGGCTCTGTTGTTATTGACCGTCACAAAGGTAATAATACAAAGAAAACACAACAAAGTAATCAGAGAAGCATGTGGAAGGGACACACCTCGCTGAACCTGCTTTAGTGTGTGTGCTCGCGTTAGATACTGTATACACACATTAGCGTGGTCAAGGTTAGCTGTTGTGGCAATGACATTCCTCATTAATATTCATGTGTTTCAGCTTCTTACACTTTTGTTCACAAGATATAATATTGTGTTTTGAATTACTAAAGGTGCACTATGTAACTTTTTGGTTGAAGGTCCGTCACCTGCTTGTTTCTATGGATATTATGACACAGTACAGCGTTAAACAGCTCTTCTCATCTCATTTTTTCTATTACATGCAGTGTTGGGAAGGTGTATTCCCCTACAGATTACAGATTACATACCCCAAAATGTAGTTTGTAATCCATTAAGGTACTTAAAGTGAGTAACGTAATCTGAATACTTTGGATTACTTGATTTGCTGTAGAGAAACAAAGACGACGATATTTTCGCGTAAGATGTTTTGTCTGATAAAAGAAAATAAAAAGCCCAGACTTTACTTAAAGACCTGGTTTTAGTCCTGGTGTAGACCTGGGTTTAGACCTGGGTTTAGACCTGGTTTTAGTCCTGGTTTTAGTCCTGTTTTAGACCTGGTTTTAGACCTGGTTTTAGCCTTGGTTTTAGTCCTGGTTTTAGACCTGGTTTTAGACCTGGTTTTAGTCCTGGTTTAGACCTGGTTTTAGTCCTGGTTTTAGACCTGGTTTTAGTCCTGGTTTAGACCTGGTTTTAGACCTGGTTTTTAGTCCTGGTTTTAGACCTGGTTTTAGTCCTGGTTTTAGTCCTGGTTTAGACCTGGTTTTAGACCTGGTTTTAGCCTGGTGGTTTTATCCTGGTTTTAGACCTGGTTTTAGACCTGGTTTTAGTCCTGGTTTAGACCTGGTTTTAGTCCTGGTTTAGACCTGGTTTTAGTCCTGGTTTTAGACCTGGTTTAGACCTGGTTTTAGTCCTGGGTTTAGACCTGGTTTTAGTCCTGGTTTTAGTCCTGGTTTAGACCTGGTTTTAGACCTGGTTTTAGACCTGGTTTTGGTCCTGGTTTAGACCTGGTTTCAGTCCTGGTTTAGTCCTAGTTTAGACCTGATTTTAGACCTGGTTTTGACCAGATTTTAGACCTGGATTAGACTTGGTTTAGACCTGGTTTAGTGTCCGGAAATGAATGGAATTACGGACAAAAAAAAAAAAAAAAAGGATATAGCCCAAAATGTAAAAACAGGAAAATACCTCTGTGTAATCCATTTATTTCAACAAAGTAACTGTAATCCAATTACCACTCACTGAAACAGTAACTGTAACTGAATACAGTTACTCATAATTTGTACTCTGATTATGTAACTCTGGTACATGTAATCTGTTACTCCCCAACACTGATTACATGTGGTTTTATAGCTCAAAAACAAAAAAACAGGCATTCTGACTAGACCTGTAATGCTTAATTGACCAAGAATTTATTGCGATAAACAATAATATTGACATTTTGAGACCAATTTCAACTATTATAATGACCGTGGAATAAAAATGCAAATACACCCTCTCAAAGATCAATAAACTTTAATTTCTAAACAACATTTAACACAGGAACTGCAAGACAACCAAAAACAATAGGTCTAAATAAAACAGACTTGTTAACATAATAATAGCCTAATGTAGTCGGGCTTACAGCAAGGATTTGTTAATAAAAATGCACTTTGAATAAACCATTGTTGAACCAAGCACAACCAAAACAAAAAATAAAATGGATTATTAAATGTATGTAACAAAATTGATCTCAAAAGTTATTTTAGTCGTTGACTTACATCGGAATATTATGGCTCCTCTCTGTGTGAGTCTCGTCATTTTGGTCTTGAAGTGTTCGTATTAACTCGCTCTACATGGTCCTGTTTTGCTATGTGGGAGCCGCTGTCCTGTCTGGTATCGTGTCGGTGTCTTGTGGGATTTCAGTGGATTTCGGACTCTCCCAGGGGCTAGGCTAGTTGTGTCGATCGGGTTTGGGTGTATGTCTGCTGCTGGGGTTTGATCCAGTCCTTCTCGTCGTTTGTGCGCTTGCCTGAATTTGACGCATGTGGCTGTTGAGACGTATCCCAATTACTCATGTTGATTTGGCATTGTGACTTTTTTTGTCACACAGCGATGAACTGTTTTGGTTCTGACGGCGGCGCTTGTGTTGCATCTTCATGTATATATATATATACATACTACTGCTATATATATATATATATATATATATATATATATATATATACACACACACCCATACTACTGCTTTGTCTAGAACAGACATGTCAAACTCATTCCCAGGGGCCAAATTTGGCCACGATATAATTACATTTGGCTCGTGAGATCATATCAAATATATATTAGATCTGGCCCTCCTGCTACAGATAGACTATAGAGACATTATTTATTAAAAAAAAAAAGCTATTATTTTATATTCTGCTTGTTCTGGATTCAGTGTTTAAGCAAAACTATTACTAAACATTTATTTTAATAAGAAAAAGTTTAACATTACATGTCTCGAAAGAAGAGAAAACTTGCAGATGTTGTTGCAAATTTTCAATAAATATTTAGTTTGGCCCACGACTTAGTCCCAGTTTTTATTTTTGGCCTCTGTGAATTTGAGGTTGATACTCTTGGACTCTGGAATGTTCCACAGCAGAGATTAAAGAGAGACAACTATAAGAAACAAGTGCAGTTTACATCACAGGTCAGATCAGATCAGAGAGAATTATTGTATTTTGAGCAACAGAAACACCCATAATAAAAATACATATATATATATTTACAAATCTAGATAAATGTGTTTAATGTCATCGCATTGAATATTCCAGACAAAGAAATAAAATCTCCGCAGAGACCAACAGATGACGGATGAGAAAAGTTATGCTATTTTAAGCTTGACGTCCACACAAATGAAACGACTCGATGTAGATACATACATCAGTGACTTGACAGTGACTTAAAGCCTTATGACAGTGTAAATCTGTAGAACAAACTTGGTGTAGAAACCAGGTCTAAAGAGACAATGGAACATATGCAAATGTATGGGAGTACAAATGAGCCGTCTCTTCTTCTACTGACAGTGACACATTCCCCTCTGCTGCTAATATGCCCCTGCAGTAAACCTAATGACTTGCAGCTTCAATTGGTAAATTAACCCAAGCAGCAAGAAACTGTGAGAAAAGATTGTAGATGAGTGTGGTTAAAGGCACTGTGATTTTTTAGTGTCTTAAAAAATCATGAAAAATTTCTCACCTTCCTTTTCATAATTCATAATTATCCACTGAGAATTTATAAGTGCAATTCACAACTTTCAGAGGCCAGAGGGGTGTTTTACTGTCACTGTAATGCTAACGACAACTAGCATGCTAACAGCGCACCAGAATTCCTGGTTTGTAGACAGCAGAAATTTCATTTTAACCATAGCAGCTTTAAAAATAAAAGTAAATTTTACTTTATTACATGAAAATAAACATACAGCTTCCTAATTCAGATGGAAATTTATCACAGATGCCCTTCCATTCTCAAATACCTTTTCTGACCTGGGCAACATGTTGTCACGTTTTGAACATAATACTCCCTACAACTGTACAACAACTCATCCTTATGTAACAGATAATCCTCTGTCCTGTCAATCATCATATCACTGAGCACTGTCTTCCTGTGACCTCTTGTAGAAAGCTTTTTTCTTTTTTTTTATCTCTTGTTATCATTTTTTAAATTTTATTTTTAATTAATTAAATTAATGATTTCATTTATATAGCCCCTTTCAAGATACCCAAAGTGCTTTACAGTTCATTATTCATTCACTCCACACTCAGTGGTGATAATAAGCTACTACTGTAGCCACAGCTGCCCTGGGGCAGACTGACAGAAATGAGGCTGCCAATCTGCGCAATCGGCCCCTGTGACCACCACCACCATCACTTACACACACACTCCACTTTCATACAAGGGAATGAGGGTGAAGTGCCTTGTCTAAGGACACAATGACAGTTTTTGCAAGTGGCGCCCCCCTGTGGCTCCTGATTTTCCCAGTTCCTCCCATCCAAGTACTAACCAGGCACGGCCTTGTTTAGCTTCTGAGATCTGACAGGATCAGGCTTTAACAAGCCAGTATGGCCACTTATTCAGAATTTATTATTACCATTTATATTTTTACTCTCTTAATATATTTTATTGTGATCTTTGAGCTACTAAGTCCAAATAATTCCCATTGTGGATTAATAAAGTTTGTCTAAGTCAATATTCCTCGTCTGCAGAGGTATAATACTCCGCTTTATAAGGATATCACAATATATATATATATTTTTATGTTGACAATAATTGACTTACTTATTATAAAATAGGGTACCACATACTGTATATAAAGGACCCATGTTACTCTATTTTCTGATCAAAAACAGACCTGGAGTTGTGTTTTGTTTCATTCACACATGTTAAACACACAAACTCTGCTTCTTTAGTCTTAGTTCTTCTCTCAAAACATTCTGTTCCACGTAGGGATGTCATGTGGTAATACAGGAAGAGCTCCACTGTGTTTTTAAACTACATACACCTTCACTAGAATCATTTGGAAAATTTCAGCCCTTGCGTTGCCGATCTCTAATGAAGAAAAGATGAAAGGTAGCTGTGGAGCTTTGGAGATGTACACAGACTAATAATAAAGGATTACTCAAACATGTGTGTATGATAAAAACAGAACTCTAGGTTTGTTTTTGATGAAGTAACAACATCATAACATGACTTCAAGCTCTCGTGGTCAATTTAGCTTAATATGGGACCTTTAATTTAAGAGCAGTGTTACTAAATACAGCTCCACCTTCTCACAACAGTCAGAATAACAGCCCCACTTGACACTGCGACATCCATTTCTGAGAACAGACGAGAAAAGAAGAGGGCACAGGTAAAGCATACAAACAAATATTGCAGCGCGGAGTGAGGGATGGAGGAACGGAGAGATGGAGAGACGAGATGAATGAAAGAACGCGTAGAGGAGGTATAAGCACAACAGAGAAAGTCATCTGCGGGAGAAATAGATGCCGCCACACAGGCCTGGCGGTTTTATCTGCTATCTGTCCCTCCCCACGCCGGACCCATCCCTCTTTCATCACCCTCTCTCACCTCTCCACCCCTCTTCCATCCCTCTTTCATCCCTCCATCGCGCTCTCCCTTGCAGCTGGTGACTCACAGCGCCGCGGTTTAAGGATTCCGGTCCACGCGTCTCTCTCTGCAAACATGCTCAGACCACAGAGAGAAGACGGCAATTATTTTCACTTGCGATTTGGGCTTCACAATTTAAGCTCCTACGTCATGAATTATTTAAGCTTTTTGGACAACTTTGGATACCGTAGTCTTTCCGGTGGTCTAACTAATATTTTGTAATCTAATATTTTTTTCAGATCAAAGTTTGGTTGACAGTTTCGAATGCACACTTGCAGTCTTCAGTCTATTCGAATAAATTAAAGGAAGACCTAATGAGCCTCATTTGACTGGACAAAAATGTGTCAAGAAATTTCGAAAGACTGCAAGTGTAAAGTCGAAATTGTTAATTGAACTTTGATACTAAAAAATAACCTATTAGAATAAATTATCAAAAGACCAAATGAACCTCACTGGACTTTTTGTGTTTGTAGTTGAATGTTGGAGAGGAATAACCAATAAAAAATATTACAAAACACTTCTCTGGATTATTTTATAAGGTAATGAAGTACAAACGTAAAAGTGCAATACTTAAGTACAAATTGTAGGTATCTGTACTTTAATTAAACAAGTTTTACAATGGATACTTTTTAATTTTACTTCACTACATCCGACAACGTGTATCTGTACTTTCTACTCCACTACATTTTAGATCTGGACTGAAAAGTAAAAAGTACTTTTTCTTTATAGTTTGATACCTGCTTAGATGACGAAGACTTTATTTTTTTTAGCACATTTAATTTGAGTTGACATACTAGCTTCGAGCAAACCCAATACACAAAAGCAGCTAGAAAAATTAAGAAATCAATTGAATCACTTAAAATCTGCTCAATTCTTTATCAAAATCACTATATTTCATCCTTTAATTGTTTCCTCTTAAAGTAAATGTTTAACCAGGTACTTTAATACTTTTACTTAACTGACTTTTTTTTTTTTCATGTGACACTTTTATTTTTACTTGTGTAACATTTTACCCTTGTGTCTGTACTTTTACTTAAATAACACAATTGAGTCCTTCATCCACCACTGATATCTTATAATCTGAATATCTTAACACATTCGTGCTATAAGGTGAGACTGATTTAGATATAGACTGTAATATAGACTGTATTATTCTTGACCTTTCTGAAAAAGATACTGGAAAACCATCAGCCAGGTTAGCTACATTGTCCTCATGGAAACTTATAATCAATCATGTAATCCCAGTGCTGAAAGGAGTAACTTGAGAGAAGTAAGTCAAATCTTAGGTTAGGAACTTCGTCAGTAATGTTCTTCGGTATTGCATTTAACTTACCCGCTGGTGTGATTCCAGCTCCCACAGATGAATGCTGTTGTTGTGTCCTTGGGCAAGACACTTAACCTACCTCGCCCCAAGTGTTTGCGTACACAAGTGTATGAATGTGTGTGAATGGGTGAATGGTTCCTTGTTGTAAAGCGGTTTGAGTGCCTTGAAGGTGGAAGAGCGCTTTACGAAAATGTCATGACTTGGACTCGAGTCAGACAGGAGTCTCTATTTTTAGGACTTGAGACTTGACTTGATAAAATGGACTAAGACTTGGGACGCGACTTGGACTTGAAGGTCAGTGGCTCGGGACTTGACTTTGAATTGAACCTTGTGGCTTGAGAAGACTTAATGTTTCTCCTAAAAGTATATTTTTAGAAAATAATTTTCTCTTTACAGTTGATAAACATGGTGCGGATTTTTAAAGGAACAAACTGGAACATGTCCCTCCCACTTCTCTGTTTGTTACTTTTTCTTTTTTTTTTTACTTTTTGTAAGTGAAATACTGTAATATGGTATCCTCAAATGTACTACAGTAATATACAGTACAATACAGTAAAACAGAGGGAACTACATTGTTCCCTCCTTCCATTTCAGTGCAGACTGCATGACAAAATAACTCCAATTTAGCACTTTTAAATTCTTAATTACCTCCGCCAAGGAGGTTATGTTTTTGCTGGCGTTTGTCTGTTTGTTTGTTTTTTTGTTTGTTTGTTTGTCTGTTAGCAACATAACTCAAAAAGTTATGGACCGATTTTGATGAAATTTTCAGGATTTGTTGGAAATGTGAAAAGGAAGAAGTGATTTCATTTTGGGGGTGATCCGGAAGAAATCCTGGATTCTGGATCACTTTGAAATTTTAGTTAACATTGTGGTAAATGGGGCAAAAAAAATTTTGTTTCTCAATATCTCGGTTAATTATTGACCAAACCCCATGAAATTTGACTCAGGGATGGACAATGGGATCCTCTTTCATATTCCAAAGGCTGATCCAGATCTGATCCAGAAGACTGATTTTATCGCAATTTATATAAAAAATGGGGGTAGTCCTTGGCGGAGGTCTGCGCTCTCTCAGTGCTTTTCTAGTTCTTTCTATGTTCACCGTAATGATTCACACTAAGATCTTGTCAAGACATTTAAAAAGGAAAAATTAGCATTTCTACAACTTTTATATAAATACTCATATATAAATACACCATGACTTTTTAAGTACAGTTTAGTTTAAAATTCATATAAATTGCAAAAACCAAAGCTATACGTGGTACTTTGGTTTAAAGACTTGAAATGACTTGCAGCTCAAAGCAGACGACTTGGACTTATGGGCCAGTGACTCGAGACTCGACTTGGACTTGCCTGTGTTTGACATGGGACTTGACTTGGACTTGAGGTCAAAGACTTGAGACTTACTTGAGACTTGCAAAACAACTACTCGGTCCCACCTCTGCCATTTACCATGAAAAACTTGCATTCTTACTGTGAGTGGGGTTGCCTCTCCATAGCTCTGACTTGTAACCTGAGTAGTGACGTGCATCTGCTTATTCCTGTGTCAGTGTAAACCCATACTCTGGAACTCCAGCCCATAACCCTCCATCCTAAAAATTGCATATTGAACCTTTAAGCGTCAAAGCACTGTGCGATGGATGAAAACTATCTACTCAAACACATGATGCACATCGGGGGAATTGAACCCAGAACCTCTGTGTAATGAGGCAAGAGCGTGACTACTTTGCTCAGTCATCAGTGTGCTACAATACCAAGGATAATTACGAGATTGTGGTTCATTTATTCTGACTGGTGCTGTTACTGCGCACATAGTATTTCGTGTTTACAGGTGGTAGATTTTAGAAGTAGTTTTTGTGCGCTTAATTACTTGTGTATTCATTAAAACAGTGTGTCAGAGATGTGGCCATGTCGGTGCATAATTTCTCATCATTACTGCAACAATACCGAGGGAATAGAGAACATTGCAGCACTTGATTTCCAAACCTAAGTCATGGAACAATGAAAGGAGCATGCATAAAAAGTTCCTAATAATTGCTAATCACGCTGCTACTTTGTCCTAGTTTTTTCTCCAAAGTGTTTATTTGACACTCGCTCGCCAAACATGAGATAGTACGCCATTTCAACATAATATCTCCTCTTTTCATCAACCTGAGTAGAGTTGTGTTTTTGTGTTTTGTTTCATTTTCACAAATTCAAATCATCCATTAAATTTAGACCATTTTCCCCTCCAGAGTTGAAAACACTTTGTACCACCTTGTGACATGTTGTGTGATATTTTATTTCATTTTTTAGGAAAGAGGTTTTGGTTCAGATTAGAGTGAAACAAACAAACAAACCAAAAAAAAAAAAACAAAAAACAAACAAAACAAACAAACAAAAAAAACATCTTAACATAAAAAACTGAAAACAGTAAAAATAAAATAAAATAAAATAAAAAAAATTATAAAATACACTGGAAAAACAATATCTAGGTAAGTTAAAATGACCTAAATTAAAAACATTTGACTTTATTTGAGTAGATTCAACTTGACAAGTCAAATTCAAGTAAAACATTCAATTCTGTTTCGTATTTTAAGCGCAAAGAGTTGTTGTTTTTGTTATTTTAAGTGTAGCAAGATGTATTTTCATATTTCAAAGTACAAAAATTTACTCAAATCATGATGAAACTTTGTTAATTCAAGTCATCTTAACTTGACTAGATTTATTTTATTTATTTTTTTTCAGTGCATACCTGTTTATAGCTACAGATGCTTACACATTACCGAGCTACATGATCCCTGGAATGTTCCGCAGTATGGCATTACAACTATGTATCTTGCATTTATTCCATTACAGCTGTTTTGTAATGAAAGACACAAAAATACATGCTAACAACATACTGAAGTTATCCATCTTGTGTGTGTTAGATCTTTGTTTCCCAAAGGCTGGGTCACAACCCTCAAGTGGGTTGCAAGAGATTTTTATTTTTATTTTTTTTGGGTCATCTTGTTACGATCTGAATGTAGGTCTGCAGTCTACATATACACACATAATTCAACATTATTGATATTAGGCCTTATAGTCTGAAAAATACAATAATACTAATTGTTCAAAGAGACACGATCACTCAGTCAACACTAACAATAACAAAATTCTAGTCCTAGAAGCTGAAATAATGCATAATATAGGAATTATAAAAAACACAAACAGTATAAACCTACATTAAAATAATAAGACTTTTGAGGTGGTGAGTAGTTCAAAATATACTATAGCTAGAAAAGTGAAGAAATCCAGCAGACCTTCCGCCAGAAAAGCTCCATCTTACACCTTTAAAATTATGCAAAATTTTTGTCCAAGAAGCTGAAATAACGCATTAATATAGGACCCACAATTAATACACAAACAGTATAAACCTACATTAAAAAATGGCATTTGAAGAGGGTGAGTACTTCAAAATATACTACAGCTACAAAAGTGAAGAAATCCCACAGAACCCAGCAGACCTTCCGCCAGAAAAGCTCCTTATTACACTTTTAAAACTATGCAAAACTTGAGTCCAAGAAGCCAGAATAATGCATAATATAGTACTTTTAAGATGCACAGTATAAACCTGCATTAAAATAATAGCGTTTTGAGGTGGTGAGTAGTTGAAAATATACTATAGCTATAAAAGTGCAGAAATCCCACAGAACCCAGAGGTGACATTGTGAGAGGGAGAGTGTTTACAGCCTTGTACGAAACGCCGTCTGGTCTGAGAGCTAAGTGGGCCTTGTTTGTTCCCATAGTACACTCCAGCTTGTACCTAACCACTGTCTTGAGCTGTACAGCACACGGCACATTTAGACCGCAGTGTGCTCCTATTGCTTCAGCCCCGGCCCATTCACTTCTGTATTCTTAACTCCAAATGGCCATTGTCTCTGCGTTTGCGAGTTAGACCAGCGGGTACAGCAAATGGAACCCATCTACTTGTAAATTCAATGCCATACGACCAATGAATAAACAAGTGCAGGTCTTTACGAAATGCTCACTTGGTAGAAATGTTTGTGCACTAAAAAAAAAAAAAAAAAAAAGTTGTCAGTTCAGTTCCCCTTACTGGTAACAGATACTGACATTGTGCTTGTGGTAACAGTGACACTGCTCTGTCTGTAGTGATGTTATTCAAGTTACGCTTTAATCTGAGCTGTTTGAACACAATTTGATAATGAAGAACTCCCCACTTTTATTCTCTGGCTTTTAACACTATGTGAGTTGTGTGGACTATGTTTATTTTGATAATTTTTAACATATTTTATTGGTTTTATTTATTTATTGCTATTCTATGGTTTTGCCAGAGGTGGGGACTTGCATGTCGTGACTTGGACTCGAGTCAGACTTGAGTCACTATTTTTTAGGACCTGAGACTTGACTTGATAAAATAGACTATGACTTGGGACTCGACTTAGACTTGAAGGTCAGTGACTTGGGACTTGACTCGAATTTGAGGCCTGTGATTTGAGAAGACTTCAGGAGCAAGGATTACATGATTTACATAAGATCTTGTCAAAACATTTAAAATGGAAAAATTTACATTTGTAAAACTCTTACATACTCTATAAATACTCATATATATAAATATACTATGATTTTATAGGTACAAATAATTTTAAAAGTCATATAAATTGCAAAAATCTAAGATATATTTACTATTTTGGATTAAAGACTTGAAAAGACTTGAAGCTCAAAGCAGATGACTTGGACTTGACTTGGACTTGAGGTCAAAGACTTGCGACTTTCTTGAGACTTGCAAAACAAAGACTTGGTCCCACCTCTGTTTCAGACAAAGCAATATTTTTATGAAGAAAAGTATTTGATGGACCCTCCATTAGAAAAGTTACACAGTGCACCTTTAAGTTACTTTATGCTGTAATTAAACATATATACTTTTTTTTTTAACATTTTGATCTTTGATGTATGTGTAAATTGTACTTAAAAAGTCATGGTATATTTATATATGAGTATTTCTAGAGTATACAAGAGTTGTAGAGTTTTTTCTCCTTTTAAATGTCTTGACAAGATCAAATCATTACAGACAGGACAGAAAGAATCCAGATTTAAAAGTGCTTCTCAAGTCTTGTCAAGTCACAGGCCTCAAGTCCGAGTCAAGTCCCAAGTCTTCGACCTTCAAGTCCGAGTCAAGTCCCATAGTCCATTTTATCAAATCAACTCTCAAGTCCTAAAAATAGAGACTCAAGTCTGACTCGAGTCCAAGTCACGTCTTACAAGTCTCCACCTCTGATCTGAAATGTTGATAATTGTCTGGAATGTTTCACAGTATGGCATTAAACCTTTCTATCTTCATGGAGACCAAACCAGATCAAGTTAGAGGTCAGATCTGTCAGAAAGTTGTTTTTCGAGATATTTCTAAGCAATAAAACCACCTGTAATTGAATAAATGTAAGGTCGAGCAGTTAAATATCATCTCCATAGAAACAAGTAGATGATGGATCCTCCACGAGAAAACATCTAGAAAATCTGTCTGAATGGTCCAACTTCTGCCCCTTGCGAGAGCCTGTGATTCTACATACTAAACAGACAATGAAATACTGGACTCCCTGTACTCAGAAGGTCAGATGTTAACAGGTGAGAAAAGAACATCTTGAACTGTCTGGCTGTAACGAGGTAACACACAGATTGACTGGTGCGGAGGAATTGAACCTTCAACCTCTCACCCTTCACGTCACCTTCAGCTGCAGACGTGGAGCCGTTCCTTCCAGCTCACCTTTAGTCTCAGTGTAACTGCACTTAAAGGTCAAATTACTATTCCTTGACTCTTGTGAGCTTTAAGACGTGTTATATTGCTGTTACCTCCGCAAAAACAGACCTGGAGCTGTGTTTTGTTTCATTGGTTTATTAGTCTGTCTACAAATCCAGCTCAGAATGGTTCGTTACACCTTGTGATGTCATGAAGTTTTCAATCTATTTTTAGTTTTAGTTCAGTAGAGATTGGCAATTCCAGACTGAAATGATCCAAATGATTCAAGTGAAAGTGCATGGAGTTTGAAAACACAGTGGAGCACTTCCTGTATGACCACATGACATCACAAAGTGGAAGCGTGTTTTCTGTTTGCGAGAAGAACTCAGCCTAAATATGCAGAGTTTGTGTGTTAAACTTGTGTGAATGAAACAAAACACAACACATTAAAAACACATATTATTCTTTCTTATACATTTATGATTTATGAGCCACCAAGATAATAATTTTTGGTCAGTTTGAAACACCATTCTGATATGAAATGACTTAATAAAAAAGAAAGAAACAGCTCCATTTGCTTGTGTTTGAAAACTGCGGTGCTGATGTCCGCCTGTCCCTTTATGGTACACATTATCGTAAATGCCATCACAACAAAGCACTGTGCCGCTGGACCACGCTGAAAGCTCTGCCTGTGTATCCCTGCAGTTTTTATGCCTAAATGGCAACGCAATGCTGCTGAATCCTAGTTTAAAATAATCAAAAAATGATGCACGCTTTTTCAGCTTTTTCACTTCCAAGACAGAATCCAAAACTACAGCTTTAATGTTGTTTCCTTGTCAAACACACACTCAGAATTCTGTTTTGTTTCATTCACACGTTTAACACACGAACCCTGCATATTTAGGCTGAGTTCTTCTCTCAAAATGAAAACACTGTTCCGAATTGTGATGTCAAGTGGTGATACAGGAAGTGCTCCACTGTGTTTTTGAACTCCATATACTGTATTTTTTGGGACTATAAGTTGCTCCAGAGTATAAGTCGCACCAGCCAAAAAATGCCTAATGAAGAAGAATAAAAAAAAGTCACACTAGACTATAAGTCGCACTTTTTGGGGGAAATTTATTTTATAAAATCAGAGACCAGGAACCGACATTTCATCTTGAAAGGTAAATAACAATAGAATATAGAAAAACACGCTGTTAATGTCACATATGAACAGTTCTTCAGATAACTATAGCATAAACAACAGAACAGAACAAGTTTACCAAACTCTCAATCTCACTCCAAATCACTAAATCCATTGAATTCTTCATCCTCGTTGTCACTTCTGAGCAACTCCTTGACCTCCAGAGATAAACTGAGCTCCGCTTCCTCTTCTGTGTAGCTGTCTTCAGACTCAGCATCAGTTCCAGTTAGAATTATGCCGGTCTTTCTGAATCCCGACAGGATGGTTTCGGTGTCACTGAAGTCCAGGCTTTGTCGATTCATCCCATGACTTCCAGGAAAGTTGCATGGTGCTCCCTCCTGGTTGTTACAAATTTCTCGCTCACTCCAAACTTTCTTTTGGCTGCATATTTTACTACTTGCAACTTGTAATCTGCAGAACTTTTTTTTTTTTTTTGGAAGCATTTGTGTCTCTTTCTGTAGGAGACATGCGCAGTAGAGCCAAGTGACAGTGGTACAGGAGTAATAGTAGAAGCAGATACTGACACACAAGCCTAGAGCGACTCTTTCAGCTGTTGCCTCTGGCAGTGTGAAAATTTTAATATTTAAGTTACACCGGAGTATAAGTCGCAGGATCATCCAAACCATGAAAAAAAGTGTACAGTTCCTTCACTAGAATCATTTGTGTAATTTCACATTGACAATCTCTACTGAACACAACTTGAAAACTACCACTACATGACATCACAAAGTGGAACAGAGCATTTTGAGCTTTGCAGATTTAGACAGACTAATAATGCAGGGTCACTGAAACATGTGTGAATGAAACAAAACACAACTTTCGGTTTGTTTTTGACGCGGTAACAACATTCAAACATGACTTAAAGCTCACGAGAGTCCATTTTGGCTAATATAGAACCTTTAAGAGTACCTCAAACATGCATGACTGTCAATACAATACAAAACATTAATAATTTAACAGCTTTTACAAGTCGATTTAACACACTGAAAAGGACCTACTACGATGACTGTACTTCCCATTGGCCGTGGGGTTGCCAGGGCTACGCTGCTGGGTTGACTCTGCTATTCTCAGCGGGGAGGGGTTGACATGCCACTACGCTCCCTGTTTTTTGAAATACTTTTATATTTTTTCCCTCCATGAAGAACGCATTACGCTTTGAAGCCCGCCTTAAGCTATGTGTCTCGACTCCACGCAGCCGCTAACACAATATCCGTCTTCGTCTTATCTTCTTTGCGTCCCTTAATTTCGTCTCTTCCTTCCTTTTGCTTCTTCCTTTGCTTTGCTGACGCCGTTCCTTATGCCTGGAGATTGGGGCAAATCCGGATGCGTTATATGTTAAAAAATGAGTGTCATATTTATGTATTTGTCATGTATTTTATTAGATTTGAATGAAATCTCTACAGGAGAATACGCCATGTTGATTCATATCTGTCACCGCCGCTGACTGCAATATCCTTTGTAATAACGTGGCGAGGCTTAGACCAGAGAACGCCTTCTTCTTTTCTTTTATTTTCATTCTTCTTTCCTTTCTTTTTAGCTGCCGGCTTCCTTCGTTCCTATTTTCTCGCAGTGCAAATCACCCAGACGGCAGAAAAAGCCAGAGAAAGCTGTATCCCTGCGCAGTCTGATGGCTCATTAGGATTCAACACAACAAGTCCAAACCGCAAACATATTCCCCCCACTGTAACGATTGTGAGCCCGCGCGATGACGGAGCGGCTCGGTGCGACGCCGATGCACAGGAAGGACATAAAAGGGAGATAGAGGGAGGCAGAGAAAGAAGGAAAAGGAGAGAGAAGCCTGTGAGAAAGACATAGGATTAAAGGGCACATGTGAAGATGTTTTCTGATCTATGGTATTTTGCTGTTTATCTGTCAGAAACATATCGAGAGTTGTTGTTTGTTTGTTTCATTCACATGTTTAACACACACATTTTTCTCTCAAACTCATCTATTCTGTAAATTATCATGGAAAGCCCACATTAGACATATAAAAACAAAACATTAAAATGTCCAGAAGTCTTGCTTTAGTAAACAAAGTGAAATATTACCTTGGTCAAAATGCCCTTCGTTGGATTTTAGAACACATTCATAATCTTCATCCAAACTCAATCCAAGCTCCTAAAGATTCCTGATCTTGTCAGATATTTTACACTGGTAATTTTATTTAGAGCATTCAACAATTTATTACCAAATAATCTACAAAGCTTGTTCAAAATGAGAGAGAGAACTTGTAATTTTAGAGGGTATGGAAATTTCAAATTAGCCAGGCTAGTGCCATCTAATGCCTCCGCTCAGTTTCATTTCTCTCCAGGGACTAGGTCAGGAATCAAAATACACTAGACAGTTTGCAAGAACCCTGGAAGTGCGAGTCTGGGCACCACCTAATCAGAGAAGAGACATACATTCTGTGTTGGCAACGATTCCCAAGATTGAGGATTTAAAGATGGAACAAAAAGAACGTTTGGTGAATTTTATCAAGGGGAAAGACGTTATTGTCCTACGGGATTTGGCGCATTACATATGTCACGACCAAAGATCAGCGATTGGTTACATTAAAAAGTACCTGGCTGTTATGACCCAGCTCTTCTAGGGACAGGGAAAGTAACAAAATAACTTAACGTGGAAAATGGTAAAACTAAAGTTGTAATTTATGTAAAAGAATTGTAAAGGTAAAGCTAACAAAAGAAGAATATTTACAATAATTAACAAAAAGAGGCTTTAAACAGAGCAGCGAAATGTCTAACTAAAAGTAGGCTGACAAAAACAGTACATAAATGACAAAAAAACAAAACCCATCTGAAAACGAAGTCATAAAGACTACTAGTGTCAACCAAAGTTTAAGAGAACACAAGAGACATAGCAAAAGTGGCATGAAGTCTACAGACAGAACAGCAGCAGTGAGTGGCAGGGGGCGGGTTCTTTTATAGTTGTGGTGCTGCAGGTGTAGCCCAGGATTGGTCAGATGTTAGGGTGATCCACCAACCAGTAGGAGGGGACCCACGTGCCGACTTGAATCCTTGAATCAGTGAATCCACCAATCACTGCAGGGGTCTGACAGATGGAGGCTTGCATGCACACACACACACACACACAGGGATCATCAGCAGGGACTTAAACATATATGTCTATAGGAGGAGCTGGAGGCCTGTGAGCGAACGAATTCTAATGCTGCAAGGTCAGACGGTTTCCATGAAGTGAAACCGGCTGATGAATCAGGCTACTACAACATGATATCTCTCATGTAATAAAGAAAAGTTTTGCCTCAGTAACTGTATCGTAAAAGCAGCTGCAATGGCAAATGAGTGCATTTATTTATAGCGTCTTATCCTAACCAGGAATTGTGCTGTTTGCATGCTAGTTATTGTTAGTTCCATTATCGTATTGGCAAAACTCCACTTTTGCCTTGTGAAAGTTGTGAAAAGTGCTTGTATAAAGTCATTGCGGTGAATAATTTGGATGCTAGGAATGTTCCAGGGAAGGGGGTAATAACACTTTTGGGCCACTGCAAAGCGTTTAAAATGAAGTAGTTCTGTTTTTCATGCTTTTAAGGCAGTAAAATTCAGGTACAGTGCCTCCAAGGTCCCACGCTATGCTTTATTATGGCTTTTTGAGTATTTTTTGTGAATTGGTATTCACAGTGCAGCCGATTGATACTTTGCAGCTGATGTCTTCAACGTTCCCTGAGGGTGTGATGCTAACTGTAGGCACTGCTCAGTCTGAAACTCTGTTACTCAAGTTAGACATTAATTTGAGCTTTGTACACAATCTGAAAAAAAAAATAAACTAAAATAAAAAATACAACAGGAAAGCTGAGTAAGAAGTCCCTTACCCATAAAATTACAATCAGTCTAACTAGCACTGGCCAAATGTTTTTTGTTTTGTTTTGTTTAATTAGTCTTTCTCACTCTTTTGTTCACAATCAAACACCTAAACACCTAAACTGAACACAGCCTTCCTGAAAATGTGATGTTTAAATCCATTTTGTCTTTTCTTCTTGAATTTTCAGACAATCTTAAAACTTTTTTGGTAGGCTCGTCATGTCCCTGAAAAGTATAAATATTTAGGATAATCACTGAGTAATGGCTATAAAACTTTGTTCCCAATAGTAATAGTGAGCATTAACAAAAAGATAGATTTTTGTTAAAATATTCAATCAAATAGTTATGATTTTGTGGTTAAGGCTATTAAAGTCATTATTACTATTAAAGTAATTTGAACATTCTGTAGGACCCGAGTCAAGTTAGTAGAACATAATGAAATTGTATAATATCCTACTGTATTTATGTGGTTAACTCACCTATTTTTTTTTCCTTTGATGGACACCATTTTGAGGACCTTTGACTATTCATTATATTTGTTTTCAATTGTTAAATGTTTGGCAATTTTGGGGGAAAAATGTAATCACTCCAAATGTCATGGATGTCATAAAAATAGTCAGTATTTATTAGTAGAACTGTAGAATTGTCGTATTTTTCAAAAAGTCACTCCGGAGTGTAAGTCGCACCAGTCAAAAATGCAGAATGATGAAGAAGAAAAAAACTATAAGGTGCATTTTTTGGGGGAAATATATTTTATAAAATCAGAGACCAGGAACCGACATTTCATCTTGAAAGGCAAGTTAGAGTAAAAACAATAGAACAGAGAACAACAGACTGTTATCGTCACATATGAACAGTTCTTCAGATAACTAGAACACAAACAACAGAACAGAACAAGTTTACCAAACTCTCCATCTCACTCCAAATCACTAAATCCATTGAATTCTTCATCCTCGGCGTCACTTCTGAGCAACTCCTTGACCTCTGGAGGTAAACAGAGCTCTGCTTCCTCTTCTGTGTAATTGTTGTCAGACTCAGCATCAATTCCATTTAGAATTATTGCAGCCTTTCTGAATCCCGACAGGATGGTCTCGATTGTCTTTATAAGTTTGTTTAAAGTAAGTAAGTTTAATAAGTTTATGAGGAGAAAATTCAGTTTGTCGACTGGACAAAAGTTAGTTTGGTTGAAGACGTTTTGCAGCTCATCCAAGCTGCTTCTTCAGTTCTGGTCGGACTCTGGTGGACACTTCCTTATATGTGTCTGTAGGGAGGAGCTAAACTAACTACTCTGAAATTAACACACTAACTTGTTTACAATTTCTGTTTGTTAGTTCGGCCTATTGACCTGTACAGGGTGTGAGGTCTAATTGGCATAACAATTCATGGCCATAATGGAGCTTCCACACCTCTGGACCTGACCTGGCTACACATTCACTTGTTTGTTTTGATTCAGGTTTGAGGATGGAGTTGTAAATAGGAGACAGATGATGTCTGAGGCCTCCATTTCTGTTTAGAGAAGGATTCCTCTTTCTTAACAAAAATGGCTTCTTTCACTCCCCTCTCAAACCAATTTTTCTCTCTGGCTTAAATCTGTACCTCGCTGTCCTCAAATGAGTGGCCCGTGGCTTTTAAGTGGAGATGTACCGCAGACTGAGGTCCACTGCTGCTCTCTCGTCTGTGTTGGTTCATCCTCTTGTGAAGTAGCTGTTTAGTTTCTCTAATGTAGCATTCACTGCAGTCTAATTAAAATTTTCAGCGGTACAGAATAATGATGCGATTGACTCACATGATCCCAGACAAGACAGCGGCTCTTTCTTTCTTTCAGTAGAGCGAAGTGACATTGGTACAGGAATAATAATTGTAGCAGATAGGGATGGGCATGATTAATCGATAATTGATCATTAAGAATTTCATCGATTACGTTAATTTTAATCGACAAACCAAATGTAGGTTGCTGTACGTAGCGTGACCAAACAGGGGTCTGTACATGTGTCTCTCTGCGCTCAGAAGGAGCGAGACACAAACATTCGGTCAGTCTGCAGTGTACCGAAGCACAAATGTGTATTTAACGATGATTTGTACAAGAAATTCCACGCTTTCCGTTGCGTTCGGGACAAGTGTGAGTCCATGTGCACAGTGTACAAAGCAGGAACATATGTTTCGGTGTCCAGTGGGAAAAAGTTTTACCAGGTGAGAGTCGCGCAATGTCGATGACGAGTCCCCACCTCCCTCCCCCCGTACAGTGTCCTGGTTTTGACAAACGCAAATATGGTCACACTAACCTGTATTCACCTGAATCATGTCTTTTAATCCGACAGAAATTGAACCGCATCAGCGACACAAGAGCTGGAGTTTTATCTTCGCTGAGTTTATGCAAATTAGCGATGCGGTTTTAAGTTTCGTTTTTGTGAGAGTTGCGCAAAACTGAATTAAACACATTATAATCTCAAACGGATTGATGTGGCTCTAGAGTCGTTACGATTTATATGTCGTAAAGTTGAATTTATTTATGCAGATTAGTAGTGCAGATAGTAATAATAATGATGATCATTTTAATATAAAAACGTTAATGATTAATCGATAATCGATCGTTAATTCTTCCGACGATCGATTAAGAAAATTTCATCGAATGCCCATCCCTAGTAGCAGATACTGACACATAAGGCTAGAGCACCCTCTTGTGGCTCTCAGTGTGAAAATTTTTATATTAAAGTCCCACCAGAGTATAAGTTGCAGGACCCAAACCATGAATAGTCCAAAAAATGCAGTAGTTGTAGAAGTGCCTCCTTTTTCTTCAGTGTGTTATTCTAATCAGTTAAGTATTCTTATTTCCGTTTAACATTTAAAACATCCTGACCTTACCTGAGGCTCCACGCTTTATAATTTAACCTTCTTGGTGTCAAAAAAAAGTTATTACAGTTCTTATATTTGTCTATAGATTTTTGCTTTGTCATGGGAATTCTGCTGTATATGAGATTCTCACGCTGCGAAAATGTATCAGAAGTCCAAATGTGACGCGGCGATGTGAGGTGTTACACTTGTGAGACGGGAGCAGATAGACGCCAGACTCCAGACTCAGCCGTGGTTTTGATTGATTAAAATGTGCGTGTGCCCGTGTTTTTGAGTCAATGGGACAGATGGAGAAACGGAGACGTGTTGGTGATGTTACAAACCAGAGAGAGGAGCCATCACCAAATCCTCCTCGTCGTTCTCCTGCCATCGCCCAATATCCAATAATGATATGTAATTGTGATTTTGGCTTGGTTTGGTTCTTTGCTCCACAGACGCTGCAGAGATCCAGAGCTGAGGATAGAGTATGTTCAGTGTTATGGGCAGGACTGAACCAGGACTGAACCAGGACTAAACAAGGGTTAAACTAGGACTAAATTAGGACTAAACAAGGACTAAACCAGGGCTAAACCAGGCCTAAAATTGGACTAAACCACTGCTGAATCAAGACTAAATCTGGACTAAACAAGGGTTAAACTAGGACTAAATTAGGACTAAACAAGGACTAAACCAGGGCTAAACCAGGCCTAAAATTGGACTAAACCACTGCTGAATCAAGACTAAATCTGGACTAAACAAGGGTTAAACTAGGACTAAATTAGGACTAAACAAGGACTAAACCAGGGCTAAACCAGGCCTAAATCTGGACTAAACAAGGGCTAAACTAGGACTGAATTAGGACTAAAACAGGACTAAACCAGGAATAGACAAAGATTAGTCCTTGTCTTGGACTAAACCAAGACTAAACCAGGACTAAACTAGGACTGAACCAGGACGAAAACCAAGATTAAACCTGGACTAAACTAGGAAACCGGGACAAAACTGGTACTAAACTTACAATTAAACGAGATCTAAACATTAGACCTAAGAACCTGGACCTAGAACTAAACCAAGATTAAACAATGACTAAACCAGAACTAAACCAGGACTAAACCAATTCTAACCAAGGACTAAACCAGGAAACCAGGACTAAGTCAGAACTAAACCAGGACTAAACTAGGACTAATCAAGGACTAAACCTGGTCTAAACAAAAACTAAACCAGGACTAAGCCAAGACTAAACTAGAACTAAACCAAAACTAAACAAGGACTAAACCAGGAGTAAACCAAGAATAAACTAGGACTAATCAAGGCCCAAACCAGGTCTAAACATGAACTAAACCAAGACTAAACTCGATCTAAACCAAGACTAAACAAGTACTAAACCAGGACTAAACTAGGACTAATCTAGGACTAAACCAGGTCTAAACATGAACTAAACCAAGATTTAACAACTACTAAACCAGGACTAAATCAGACTAATCACAGCCCAACATTGGAGTTTGTGTAGAGCCAAAGTTTAAGCATCCAAACAGACCAAACCAAACCAAACATGACAATGAGATGGACGTACTTCAGATTATTTAGTTTGTTTTTCTAACAATACACATGGATAAGCTCTGTGTGCATTTGTGGATAGGAAAGATGCCTCTGTTTCTCTCTCAATTAGCTGCAAAAAAGTTTGATTTTGTGTAACTCCTAGTAACTACACACTAACTAACTACACAAACACCTGTACCACGATGATACGATTCAGATCCAACCCTTCAAATCAACTATATCTGTCTGGAAAACCAATGTACCACTCAAATAACGCAGCCTTCACACATTCCCCCACACCTCCATCTGCTGCTCCCATGTTCTCGCATCTGAAACCACGTCTAGCAAGAACCTCCAAGGAAGACCGAAGACGTGACATTTACGGTGTAGCATTATGGTTTTCTCTCTGGGGTAAGGCCATAACGTAATGAGACCTGTGTACAATGGAGTCGGCGTGGGGACGGAGAGGGCATAATGAGGATGCACACACATGCTGGCACTTCTCTCATCAGCTTTTATCTCGGCGTTGGATATTTTTATTTATTTTATTTTCTCTCTTTCTCACACATCATTAACCCGCATCACCGCAATGTACCGGGGCGGCATGAAGGAAGATTACAGCCATATGTTTAGTGCACACGTGTGTCTCTCAATGTGCATTACGCTCACCTGATTAACCTGGAGAAATGTTATTTTTTCCATTTTATGCTGTTCAAAGTCAGGTATAGAGAAGAGTTTTTATATGATAACCTCTCGGATATAGCCAGTGTTGGAAGTAATGCGTTATAAAAGTAATGGATTACAGTAACGCAGTAATGTAAGGGCAAAAAAATTTAATATTTTACTCAGTACAAATGTCAGTAATGCATGTTACAATGCATTTTTAACCTGGACTGAAGTGGCGGGTTTTTCTTCATACAAATTCACTAAAATCACTGCGATATTAGCAGCGGGGAAACCAACTGCCCAACCCAACCAGTCCACATTTGCTTTGTGGATCTGGAGAAGGCATTCGACCGTGTCCCTCGTGGTGTCCTGTGGGGGGTGCTCTGGGAGTATGGGGTCCGGGGCCCTTTGCTAAGGGCTGTCCGGTCCCTGTATGACCGGAGCAGGAGCTGTGTTCGCATTGCCGGCAGTAAGTCAAACCTGTTCCCGGTGCATGTTGGACTCTGCCAGGGCTGCCCTTTGTCACCGGTTCTGTTCATTGTTTTTATAGACAGAATTTCTAGGCGCAGTCAGGGGTTGGAGGGGGTCCGGTTTGGGGACCACAGTATTTCATCTCTGCTGTTTGCAGATGTTGTTGTCCTGTTGGCTTCATCAAGCCAGGACCTGCAATGTGCACTGGGGCGGTTTGCAGCCGAGTGTGAAGCGGCTGGGATGAAGATCAGCTCTTCTAAGTCCGAGACCATGGTTCTCGACCGGAAAAAGGTGGCTTGCCCTCTCCGGGTGGGTGGAGAGTCTTTGCCTCAAGTGGAGGAGTTCAAGTATCTCGGGGTCTTGTAGCGCCCGCCTAGACTGTCAGGTAACCGCAGGCGAAAGGACCGGCGCAGAACTCCGCTCTGTTTAGACCTGGTTTAGACCTGGGTCACTTCTGGTTTAGACCTAGTTCAGTCCTGGTTTAGACCTAGTTTAGTCCTGGTTCAGTTCTGCTTTAGTCGTGGTTTAGACCTGGTTTAGTCCTGGTTCAGTCCTGATTCAGTCCAATATGGCACAAAACTTCAGCATCTTTGCAGTTATTTTGGCGAGAGTAACTTAAAAGTAACACAATAGTAATGCAACGCCTTACATTTTAAATGCAGCAATATTGTAATGTCACAAATTATCTTGAAATGACAGTAATAAGTAATAAATAACGCATTACAGGTTTAAAGTAACTGACCCAACAGTGTATATAGCTGAGATAGAGTGTGTACTGTATTTCTATCAGACAGTGAAGATGACCAAGCTTGTACTGTAAAAACTTACTGTGATAAAGTAAAAAGCGATCAAAAAGTCTGTGGCACACTATTAGATTTAGAATTAGAAGTCCTTTACATGGGACCAGCCAACACATTTCGACACACGCAGGGTCTTCATCACAAATATGCAACAAAGCGTTTGGATCATATAAGCCGAGGTAGTGGTTGCATTTCCGATTTTTTTTTGGTTATAGTCAATAATTAATAATCTCAACTTAATTTACCATCTACTTAATGGTAAAAACACACACAAAACTTCTTTTTTTTAATATATATATACAGCTCTACATTCAGGCGTTAAGGTTTTCTTCTCAAAAAGGACTTCACGCTCTGTACTGATGATCATGTGTGTCAATATTTATTCTCAGTAAACTTCAACTCCATCAACACATTGAAAAACCGTGAAAAATAAAATAAGGACAGACAGAGAAAATGTCTCAGCTTTTTATAAATACCTTTAAATAAATACAGAACTGAAAACAATATTTACCGTGTTCGCCTATACATCACCAGCAGTAGATGAGTTCTTTAATTTTGACGTCTTTTCTTTACACCTTTTTCTGTGTTTCTCTCTATCATCTTTTTCTCTATTTCACGGCTACTATTTTTCTCACTCTGTTTACTTCAAGGCAACGTAAAAGGTCACATAACTCAAAGGTAAATATTTTCACCAATAAAATATAAAATTAATAAGAACTGTGTTGTTCTGACACATTTTAATATTTGAACAAATAAAAAAGATTTTCTGACTTATTACCATGAAAACAAATATACTGACTTTATCATCATCTACAAAGGGGATATCATCATCATCATCATCATCTTTATTCCGGACTCATGTTTCACTTTTAGAACAGACACGGACAGTGACAATACAAAACAATAATAATAATTGTGTATGATGTTTTTACTTTATCACTGTAAGTTTTCACATTAGAAGCTTGGTCATCCTAAGTGTCTGTCAGCTTTTGAGCCTCGTCCTTGAGGAGCACCTGTTGTGAACTTTTAAATAAAATACCTTGAAGCTTTCACTTCCTTTGTTTTTTTATACTACATTTCTGTACTTTATTTTTACTTACATTTACTTACATATACTAGTACAGGAGTGCTCAATACGTCGATCGTGATCTACCAGTCGATCGCCAAGGTCGTGTGGGTAGATCGCCGTGTCTCGTCTCGGACTCGCGTTTGGACTCGGTCTTGTCTCTCACTCGAGGTCTGACACTCAACAAGTGCGATCATATTTCATTACGGCCGCTGCTGTTGGCAATAAACTTGTAGCGGGTGCAGGAGCGTGTGGGGCGTCTCAGTGCAGCCTGTGCGCTCATTTGAAACCCGCGGAGACTCTACAGCACATCACAAACACACACGCTCCCCTCTGCAACAGCGTGTGCCCTCGTGTACCAGCGTGCATCACAGGGCAGGTTAAACTTCCTGAACATCCTACCTGTCCATCTGCCTCACGTCAGCACGCCGCCCCTCGCCTTTTCACGCTCTCGCTCCTTCCTGCGTACAGCGAACACAAGCCCCTCCCACAGTGCGGCTGATTAGAAGAACAAGACCAAACGTGAAGCAAAAACGAGTCTAAATTTGTGTTACAGTGTTGGCACAAAGCAGGTCTACAGCATAGAGCAGATCTACAGAACTGACCTACTGCCACATTTGGCTGAAGTTTGTCTAACAAAAGTGCACAAATGCATCTGTGTTTGTCACGATGTGCGTTTGGTTTGGTAAACGTGCAGAGGCTGGTAAATATCACTGCAAAACCAGAAAAGAATGCAACTCCAGTTTGGAACTTTAAAAAACAGGTTTAAAAATCTTCCTTCACTTTTTTTGCAGTTTTGTGTAAAGTGCCAGAGGAAGTTCTCTTAAAGAAGGGTTCTCAAACTGTGGGTGAGGGTCCAAAAAAGGGGCACAGATTGTTTCAGTGCAGTTTGTTTGGCTTTATATTAGGTAGATCTTTATGACTTGGTCATTTTGTAAGTAGCTCGCACGCTGAAAAAGTGTGATCACCCCTGTACTAGTACATTTGTATCATTATGTCTTATCTCATTGTTTCCCAAAGACTGGATGGCAAGAGATTTTTTTGGGGTCGCCTTGTCACGATCTGCATGTAGGTCTGTCATATACAGTTCTGGCACATGAGAGAGCGAGTGAATCCTCTCTGCCTGCCCTAAACAAGTGTTCCTGCAGCTAAAGTTGAGAAATGCTTGCTTTGTTGTCCAAAAAGACGGGTAATAAATCAGCAAAAGGTCAGTGCACTTTAGGTGACTTATGGAGACCTTTTATCGGCGGTTCAATTACTGTTTCATTGTTTAAAACACTAATCGCTCAGAGAGACACAATCATTCTACAATAAAATATCCTCATTAATGTTCAATAATGGTCAAATTTATGAATAATATCTACTGATTTGGATTGTGAAGGTTTGTGACTTTTAAAATATGGGTCTCCAGAAAAAAAAAAAAAAAAAAAAGTTTGGGAAACACTGACTTATCTGACACACCAGACTCTTGCAATTTGGGCTCCATATATTAAACAGCACATTTTCAGGAGCCTGTGACCAATACAAGCGTTGGCTGACTTGTGACTCCAATTTAATGTGTGACAGAGACATATTTAACAGCACACATCCTCTCGCATGTTGTAGTTCCAACTAAGTCAACGATTTCGGATGAGACTGGATTAAAATAAAACTCAGATTCAAGTCTGACAGAGCCTCAAACAGAGCAGCACAATATTATTTTTTACTTGTCCATATTCATTTATATAATTATGCCTTATTTTACACCAGCCTCTCACTATTTTTGCTACTTTATTTTATTATTACAATTTATATTCATCCTCTTTTTTATTATATTATATTGTGATGTGTGAGCTACTGTTTAAATCTAAGATAGGGTGTAAGGGGAAAGGCAAGAATAATTTTAGTGTTGATTAAAAATGTAAAAAGTAAATACCCAAGTTGCAAAAAATATAAACTGGATTTGTATCAGTGAAGGTAATCTGCTGGTGAACGGTTTGAACTGTTTGCCATTTGGTTTATGGGTAAAGAAAGACTTAACCCACTGTGCTGCTGTCAAGGCCATTCGCAAAGTTTGCTAAATCCATCAAACATTTTATCCGGTACCTGGTGCACTTTGAGCATTTTGTACATGTTTTTCTGATGTTTTTTTTAACTAAAAATTGCAAATAAACAAACCTAACCTAACCTAAGGCTGCGAGATTAATCGAAAACGAACTGAAATTACAATTTGAATGGATGCAGTTTATGTAGTACCATCATTTCCTCCACAAATAACATAATTTCCTGTCTTAATCTGAAAAAAAAAAAAAAAGAAAGGTTGGCTCTGTTGTTTATATCTGTACAAACATGTTCTGAAATACAAGAAATTCTCATATTAGTTTGTCAGTTCATAACCTTGTTGGTCAAATTCCTCAGTGCATGTTTAAAATGTGAACTTTGAACACAGTCCTAGGATTAAAATATAAATTACAAATCAAATCACAATCATTCAGCCCTAATCCACACATTCCCAAAGTCATAAGAAATAGGTTGGGCTCACTTGGAAATGCACAGCATCAACTTTGGGACTTTAGGGCTAAATTAGGACTAAACCAAGACTAAACCAAGACTAAACCAGGGCTAAACCAGGGCTAAAACAGGACTAAACCAGGACTAAACCAAGACTAAACCAGGGCTGAACCAAGACTAAACCAAGAATAAACAAAGACTAAACCAGATCTAAACCAGGACTAAACCAGAATTAAACCAAGACTAAGCCAGAACTAAACCAGGACTAAGCCAGAACTAAACCAGGTCTAAACCAAGACTAAACTAGAACTAAATCAGGACCAAACCAATACTTACCAAGGACTAAACCAGGAAACCAGGACTAAACCAGGACTAAACTAGAACTAAACCAGGACCAAACCAATACTTACCAAGGACTAAACCAGGAAACCAGGACTAAACCAGATCTAAACCAGGACTAAACCAGAATTAAACCAGGACTAAGACAGAACTAAACCAGGACTAAGCCAGACCTAAACTAGGACTAAACTAGAACTAAACCAAGACTAAACAAGAACTAAACTAAGATTAAACAAGGACTAAACTAGGATTAAACCAAGACTAAACCAGAACTAAACCAGGACTGAACCAGAACTAAACCAGGACTAAGACAGAACTAAACCAGAACTAAACCAGGACTAAACCAGAACTAAACCAGGACTAAGCCAGAACTAAACTAGGACTAAACCAAGACTAAACAAGAACTAAACTAAGATTAAACAATGACTAAACTAGGACTAAACTAGAACTAAACCAAGAATAAACAAGGATCAAATCTGGACTAAACCAGACCAATCACAGACCAGCACTGTAGTTTGTGTAGAGCCAAAGATTAATCTTCCAAACTAACCAAACCAAAGCAAACATGGTGAGGAGATGGACGTACTTCAGACTATTTAGTTTGTTTAAAAAAAAATGTGCCCGGAGAAGCTCTTTGTGTGTGTTTGTGGAAGTAAAATTTTGACGAACTACTAGTAACTACACACAAACTAACTACACAGACACCTGTACCACTGTCATATGATTCAGATCAGCAGACAGACACAGCATCAACTTTGGGACTTAAACTGAAACCTAAATTAGACTAATCAATGACTACCCCAGGTCAAGAACCGAACCGAACCAAGTCTACATGAAATCTATCCCAGGATCAAACTTACCTGACCAGTCAATCCCCTGTACATTCTGTTTGAACACAGAAGGGCCAGAAAATCCTCAGTCTAAGGGCCTGTTTATACTACATCACTTCCGGGTACAAAAAAACAACAAAATATTTTAGCAGAATGCCTTTCGTTTAGACAGTGATGGTGTTTTTGGGGCTTAAAAACGCAAAAATCTGAACCCACCCTCCAGAGTGGAAAAGATGGAATACGCTCTGCCATAGTGTTTCCGTCTACACTGCCCAAGAAGCAAAACTCTGGTCAGATCTGCTCACGTCACGTACGCGTTTTCGTCACATACATCACCACCCCGAGTCACTACCGAGCCGCCTGGCATGCATACCCAATCAAATTCCACACACTTTTGCGTCACCGTTTGCATGCAGATTTCCTCCGGAAAACGCTCATCTAAACACAGAATAAGAAGTGCAATACGCAATGCCTCTTTTGCATCTTCAGTTCAGTCATCATATCATCATATAAACGTAGCCCAAATCTGAGACGATCCAACCGCAGCCGCTAATCTGTGGTTGCGTCTCATTTCTCTTTCCTCGCTTTCTTCTCCTTGATTCCCCTTTTCAATTCCGCAGGACATGGGTGAGGAAGCCCTACCCACAGAGGAGACACAGGGAGGAGAGAGGATATAAACTCCTCACTGAGACCAATGAAGTTTGATTCTTTTAGCTGATGTCTGCCTCCTGAAGCCTCCCTCAGGTTTACTCCTTCCTTCAGTGGTTTTCTTAATGTGTCACTTAATATGACATATTTGACTGACAGCTGAGAAATGGAGGATGGAGGAGAGGAATCAATGAGAAGGAAGGTGAGGAAAGAGAAATGAGATGCAGCCAGAATGAAGTGTCTCTCAAATGAGGAAGACATCTCCTCTCCAAAATTCTCGCATAATTCAGAACAATATTTTGGAGCTTTGATTGTTGATTCTGTAAAAGTCATTGCTGTTTCTGAGTCCTGTCAGTGTTTTCCAAACTTTTTTTCAGGGGACCCATATTTTAAAAGTCACAAACCTTCGCGACACAAGTCAATAGACATTATTCGTAAATCACAAAATAAAGGTGGATTTGACCATTATTGAACATTAATGATGATATTTTATTGTTGACTGAGCGATCGTGTCTCTCTGAACAATTAATATTACTCAAGTTTTAAACAATGAAAAACAGTCATTGAAGCAGCAATGAAAGGATCCATAAGTCGCCTATTTTGGCATTAACTATAGCCCATTTCTTTTTCTTTTCAGCATTCATTTGAACCAGCAATATTGGAACAAAATTGTCAATAAAAAAAATTACAAAAAGATTAGAAATTATGCAGTATTTTTAATGAGATAGGTGGGCCTGGCTGTGTTTTTGTAGCATGTTCCAGTCTGGGGTGCAGGAGGAGAGCGCAACAAGCAGATCAGGTGCAGCGTTCAGTCTGTTTCTGTGCTTTGTCTTCATTTTTGTGAGCACAGATGTGTCATGTGTCAGATTGTAGATTGCAGATTGTGACAAGGTGACCCCAACAAAAATCTCTTGCAACCCAGTCTTGCTTTAATGCTTTAAGATATTTTCCCATTTTTTTAAAACATATAAACCAACACGTTTTTGACATGCGTCTCTCTGATTGGTTAAACCACCTGTCAGTCGTGCCCAGGGTAGTAGATAGAGGAAGACAAAGGCTACGTTCAGACTGCAGGGCTTAATGCTCAATTCGGATTTTTTTGTGAAATCCGATGTTTTTGCGAGGTCGTTCACATTTCCAATTAAATGCGACTTGTATGTGTCTCCAGTGTGAATGTTAAATGGCCCAAAAGTGTCCCGCATGCGCACTGGAGGACACGATGACGTCAAACGCAGCGAGCCAGAACATGAACAACATACTTGTTTTAAGGAGGAGATTGAGAAGGAGAAGGACGAGGTTTTTGGCCGTGGCGTTTTGTGGGGCAGCGGCGTCCGTTGAAATGAACGTGTGGATGTGGAGACGTAGCCAAGAATAGTGACGTTTGTGGCTTGTTGATGACGTGTAGGTCGGATGAATGCGCTTTGGCCGTTCAGACTGAAGTCGCATGTCAAAAGATCGGATATGTATCGGTTTCAGGACCACATATCGAAGTGGTCTGGGTCTCATTTGAAAAAATCGGATCTGTGTTGTTCAGACTGTCATTAAAAGATCAGATACAGGTCACATAGGGGCCAAAAAATCGGATTTGGGTCACTTCAGGCTGCAGTCTGATCGTAGCCAAAGAGGGCTGTTTTCCCGGGTTCCAGGATTTTAAGGACACAGAATTGGACCCTCTTCCTATTTATTTATATTTGAGGGGGGCCCATATGACGCTTCTTGACCCAGAAATTTCTGTCAACAGGCCTGATTACACTCTCTAAAATCAAGGACGCAGGACACAGCTCCAGCTCCACTCGTCTTTGTAAAATTTTGTCAAGAGTTTGTGTTTCTGGCTGGACAGGTACAAATCAAACCAGGAACCAACCAGGAAAAATCAAAAGCATCCCTCAATATCTTGTTTAATCTCCTTCAAATCCTTTTGGGACTCACAATAATGATTTGACAGAGTAAAAGATTGGTATTGTCAGTTTATCTCATTAAAAATAATTAAATCACTACATTTATTAACTTTATTACTCTCCCATTAAGTAAATTAATAGACCAAAGTGAAGCAATCAGAATACAAACTGTAATTACAACACTTATCAAATTTTACAAGTTCTCAGTCACAATAATTATGTCCTTCTGTCTAGTCCCGTTATATTCTATGTGCTATCGATGTTTATTTCATTTGATTGGGTTTTTAGTTTTCATTTTAAAGTAATTAATAAAACTAATCTAGGACATTACAAGACAAGACACTAAACAAGAGCACTAGTTTCTTGCTGTAAAGCGGTTTGAGTGCCTTGAAGGTAGAAAAGCGACGATTAAAGTCTTTCATATTGTCCGTATATGTACTTCTTGAGTAGGGGCGTGCATATATTGGCATTGTGTCCTTAGGCAAGACACTTCACCCCCCGTGTTGGTGGTGGTCAGATTGGCAGCCTCACTTCCGTCAGTCTACCCCAGGACATACGTGGCTACAGTCGATACTTTGGGGAGCGTCTCTATGGTGGAATTTTCAGAAGTTTCCATGGAGACACAACGCAAAGATTAGCAAACACTGTGAAAAAAGTTTGGTCTGAAAACTAAAAAAATAAATAAAATAAAAAATACATACAATACAATACAATGCAACACATTTTCGGGAGCTTGTGACCAATATGAGTATTCATTAGGGGTGTGCGAAAATATCGAAATATCAAGATATCATATAGTTTAATGCAATGTTTCCCAAACTTTTTGTTCTATTTATTTATTTTTTTTCCCCTCAAATATATTTTATTTTATTTTTTTCCCTATATTGTCGTCTTACGGCCACACAATAATGCCACAAGATGTACAAATATCCAAATGCCACATTTAAACCCCCTCCTCCCCATTCCCAAACCCCCCTTCACCCTCCCCACATCCACCCTTAACAGATGCTGGAAAAAATAAATAAATAAATAAATAATAATAATAATAATAATAATAATAATAATAATAATAATAATAATAATAATAATAATAATAAAATTAAGAAAACAATTTAAACATAGAAAATTAATAAAAATAATAATAAAATACAAAAGTAAGAGTAGGTTAGGTTAGGTTAGGTTGCTTTATTCGTACCCGTAGGTAAATTTGCCTTGCAGATTCGAGAGACAGGTTCCACATTTCACATTTCATTCATCCACAAAACAACAGTAATATTGACCAGAAAATAATAATAAAGAATAAAGTAACAATAACTACACTGATAATGATGCAAACGAAATATATACATATTACATACCTATACATACATACACATAAACACATAAACACACACCCAAGCACACACCAAACAAAACAAAAAACTGTTGCATATTTAACTCTATGTGTACAGGTGTCCATATTTTCCAGAACATATCTTGTTTGCCATTCCGTTTGTTCTGTTTTGATGATTAAAATGGGTGTTTTTCATATTAACCTTGCACAAGAAGTGGTTTAACAAAGACTTTTAGTATCACAGCCATGATTTAGCCTTTCTCTTTTATTGAACCGTATCGAATCGAAAGTGCACTGTGTCGAGGTGTGTATTGTATTGGCAACTTCTTAATGATACCCAGCCCTACCAATCATGGTCCTGTTTAGGAGTTTGATTTTTCAACAAAAAGGTGAGAGGTTAGGTCGCTTTATTCATACCCGTAGGTAAATTTGTTTTGCAGATTTGAGAGGTCGGTCCCACACAGAATGGTTTTGTTCCATAAATAATTCATTCATCACGCTTGGCTAAAAATCACAATAAATATTAAATATATTTAAACAAAAAAACTCCTAAGACAGAGTACTAAAATTGATAGATAAATGGCTTGTGACTGTAATTTAATCTTTGAAAGGCCTGTTTAAGAGCACCAACCTGTTCACCTGTTGTATTTCCAACTTTCTGATCCATCCCGCCAACACGTTCATAAAATGTGCGCACGATAAAGCAGTCGTTGGGCTCATCACCAACGGGGATGAATCAGCCTATAGCGATGACACTCAGAGGTTGTCATAATGGTGTTCAGCCAACCATCTGGTCTTAAATCCCACCAAGAGCAAAGAGATCGTTTTGGACTTCAGAAAGGAGTGTGTCAGGAACCCAGCTGACCTCACTCAAAGACATTGCCACTTCACGTTACCTGAGCAGAGTAAAGGCATTACTCTCAGACCAGTGGCACCCTGCCCAGCTCATGTTCCACCTGAGACCCTCAGGAAGGCATTGTCCATGAAGGCGTTGTGCACGGCTATTAGCGTGTTAAAGAATTCTATGCCATAAATCCATAAATGTTGTGTCTTCATATGTAGCGCAGTGTGTCTTGGATTTACTGTTATCTTATTATCTGTGGCATGGTGGTTGAGTTAAGCATGGTGGCTGAGTGGCTAGAGCTCATGCTTCATGGAAAGGAGGTTCCTGGTTCAATCCCCGTGTCGTCCAAGCCTTTCTGTGTGGAGTTTGCATGTTCTCCCCGTGTCTGGGTGTGTTTCATCTGGACATGTTGGTTTCTCCCATCAACCCAAAACATGTACCAGGTAAAGTCCTCCAGCTGAAGTAATCCCATGGATCTATAATAAAAACTGGAAAAGGCAAAGAAAAAAAAATGCTGAGGTTCTCAATTTTTTTTTTTTTTTTTTTTACTTGTTGAGTCCCTCAGTTTTTTTCAACTTTGTATTTATGATTGGTCCCTACACTAAAAAGCACCAAAAGGACAATTCTGCACAATCTCTGTATATCCAAGTAGCACTCCTGCCCCCTAAAGTTTAACTGGATAAGGCACTCCCCCTCTTTCCCGGCTCGAGACCAACCAGTGGCCGCTCCAGGTACTGTAGCTCCCGGGAGTTTGGACCCAGAAAGAATTCTCCCATAGAAGCATAGTGCATTTTTAAGGAATTCAACCTGCCCGTGTTCGGCTGGCAGGGCATCGACAACTTTCACAATGATCGGATTCTGTAGGGATTCTTTTCTATTTTCACAACATAAACTTTAAATTTTTTTTAAATTCTCAAAACAACTAAAATTTAGCTTTGTAGCTAGCCCCGCTCTTAGGCTGCACTAGCTCCGCTCTACACTGGAAAAAAAAAAAAAAAAACAATATCTAGGTAAATTATAATGACTTAAATTAAGAACATTTTGCTTTATTTAAGTAGATTCAACTTGACTAGTAAAATGAACTACCAATGGAATAAGTGTGTTTTTCGTAATTCAAGCAACATTTGACTTTGTTTCTTATTTTAAGTGCAAAAAGTGTAAAAAAAAAAGTATTTTCATATTATAAGTACAAAATGTCTTATTCCACTGGCAGATAATTTTACTTGTCAAGTGAAATTTACTCAAATCATGATAAAACTTTCTTACTTCAAATCATCTTAACTTGACTAGATTTTGTTTTTTGCAGTATAGCAGCTCTCGCTCTGATTGGTCCAAACGCTCCACACCGTGCACATTACAGACGTCGCATGGGTGGGAGGCGCACGCCCTTAATGAGGAAGTAAATGCAAAATTTTTTGGGCCCCTGCACCAATGAGAACAGACCACTGAAAACAATACGGCGCCATCTTGGATTCATTTTCCAGACCAGGCCTAGCAACAAGATCATGGAGATGGATCCCCAGCTCAACATGTGCTGCCCACTGCTCCTGAAAGGATGGATGAAATGCAGAGAACAATTTCTCTACAGAGATAATAAAATACTAGCCTGATTCATCAGCTGGTTTCAGTTCGTGGAAACCGTCTGAACTCGCAGCATTAAGATTCATTCACTCGATGGTAAGCAGGTACTTTTTTAATTTAACCAATCGCTGCTATTTGGTCATGACGTATGTAATGCGCCGCTAACAAGGCTAACTAGTATATTAAGCTTTTCCCAAATCCTGTAGGAAGAAGGACAATAACGTCTTTCCCCTTGACAAAATGGTGGTGCCCAAACTTGCACTTCTGGGGTTCTTGCAGACTAATAAAGTACTACTACTACTACAAGAAACAAACAAAAAGAAAATCTTGTTCTTGTCTGTGTACATCGGAGGAAGTTGCTAATTATAATTCCATAGCTGACTGCTTGATTTATTGTCAGCGAATGAAAGAAACAATCCGTTGCATGAAAATAAAACTCAGATTAAAGTCTAACAGAGCCTCTAGTTAGCCTCAAACCCCAGGGACTGTTGATGATGATCTGCTGCAAAGTATCTATACCCGATCAAGTGTTGGCTGAAACAATACAGTAATGTGATACTGCAAAAGCACAGTAGGTGTCTTCAAAGGCTCTATATAAATCCAATGCATTGTTGGAGCTCATACATTGTGTAAATTGCCATAATTATGTCCTTTGACGCATTTCTTTTCAGAACTCTTTCTTTTTATCCTTCTACTCTTCTTCATTTACATACTGTGTACATGGCCTGCTGGATTGGACACACGTGGATCAGTTTTACAATGCCTATTAGTTGTTGAATTACCTCTCACATAGGCCGTAATGGGTTCATATCACAAAGACGGCAGTGAAATTAACCTGCACATTACAAGTTGGTTTAGTTCTTATAATAACAGTCCATTGTGTAGCCTGTGATTCAGACGCATTAGTTTGTGTGATTGCTCTCTCATATCTACCCTCTAATCAAAACTTGCAATAATGGCCTTAATGGTATTCTTGGGCTCGCCTCAATAAAAGCTAGAGAATAATCGCACCAATGCAGAGCCCCCCTCCACTGGACAGACAGATAGAACACCTAAAGCAATCACATGTACCAAATAAGACATCAGAAAGAGATAGAGAACCAAATGTATTTCACCTGCCCGGGCTGTGCGTACATTTGCCAGGCTCGCACTGCCTCTGGGTCCTGTAATTAGATGTTCCAGTGAGATTTAAAGGAATATTACCCATTCAAACGAGAAGAGGCATTGGTGAATAAAAGCTTTGGAAGATTAAAGCAAGAAATGGATTGACTAAGAGAAATATAAAAGCAATTAGCCCAATAGAAACGCATAGGGAGTAACAAGATGGAGGCGATATTAGTCATAAGAGGAGAAAGGCTTTTAAGGCCAGAAAGAAAATCTCTATTGTATAAAAAAAGGCTTTTTAATGTTTTCACAAATTCAACTTTCCTTAAAGGAGACACATTATGCAAAATCCACTTTGTTATTATTATTGTTTTGCCTTCTCCCACATAGTAAGTTGTGTTTCGAGTGATTCATGTTTCTTTGCATTATTTTCCTTTATTAAAGATGGCGTTGCTCCAAAAATGCCCGTTTCTTCCTGCAACCTGTACATGACAACCTCTACATAAGGTTAGAAGGCAACAGGTCTGTCATTGTGTCTTCAGGCAAGACACTTCTCTCACTTTGCCTAGTATGAAAGTGGTGTGTTCTTCAGTGTTATTTGTGGTTGCAGGTATCCAGGCTGGCGTCACCTAGAGCCTCCACTCAATTTAATTTCTCTCCAGTGACTAGGTCAGGAATCGGAATACATCAGATGGTTTGCAAGAAGCCCGGAAGTTGTAGACCGCGCACCGGCCAATCAGCAAAGAGCTGTGAAGCCATGACGTCAAACTCAAGCGCCTGTCTGGGTCCTTTTGTGGTACAGCACAACAGTAAACAAAGCGGTCGAGATGGATGTAGACGCAGACATACATTCTGTGTTGGCCGCGATTCCCAAGATCGAGGATTTAAAGCCGAAACAAAGAGAATGTTTGGTAAATTTTATCAACGGGAAAGACATTATTGCCCTTCTTCCTATGGGATTTGGTGCTCTACATATGTCACGACCAAACAGCAGTGATTGGTTAAATAAAAAAAGTACCCACCTACCGTCAAACTGTGAAGTCTGACTGTTTCCACAAAGTGAAATCAGCTGATGAATCAGGCTACATTGGAGACTGGCAGCCTTGCCTCCATCATTCCGTCCCAGGGCAGCTGTGGCTACAGTAGAAGTTTACCACCACAAAGTGTACAGTGAATGAATAATGCAATGTAAAGTACTCTGGGTGTTTTGAAAGGTGCCATATAAATGCAGCGCATTAGAGCTTGACTGTTTGATTCTGACGTTCTGTCGAAATGAGCTCCCCAGAGTCTAAATCGACAGTGATGTCTATCGATTCATGTTACCTCGTCAAAATAAGCTACTTTACATTTTTCCACGTACAGTTGTATCGATCCAATAAAGCCAATCTCCCAAGTTTTACAACATATTTCTATGGATTAGAGGCAGCGGGTTTGATGTTGTTTGCACACGGTGATGAGACTTTTTACCTTAGTTATGTAAAATCATTTATATGAATATGTGTAGGTAGTTCATTTGGACAGTCATATGCTGCTCAAATAGGGCTCCAACTAAAGGTAGCACATATCAACAGGCCAATTTAGCCATCGAATAATGCTCCCACTGTAGAAACATTATTATTCACTCATTTATATGAATTGGGGCAGAGGTAGCTCATTTTGACAGGCCTATATCTTCTATCAAATAAGACTCCCACTGTATAAGAGAAAGAAACGACTAGAAACACCGAAATCTTCATAAATAAATATCATGGGCTACAATGTGAATTTCCTATTGCAATATAGTGATATTTTATTTATGCAGCACCTTTCTAAATGAAGCTACAATGTTTTCTACACATAGAAACAAAATAAAATACAATGCAATGAAAATGATAACGATAAAATCAAATATTAAATCCAAACTATTCAGTCAGCTAACGTAGATATTCACATGTCGTTGCTTAACTGGTCAAAACATACAATAAAACCAATACACTTTTAAAATGTTTTTTGTTACTCTGCTTCTGCCTTGGGAGCTCAAATCGACGGCATTTAAACTCTAACAGCACTTAGGAGTAGCTCAAATCGACAGGACGCTGGCACTCATCACTGAACACTAACTGCCTGGAAATCAAGAATGAGTATTTTTTGTACAGATTGATATCAGTCTGGTCCCCACGGCCTCTGTCGCCTCTCGAACCAAACGTGATCAGATTTGTATTTTCTCAGTGACACATGTAAAACAATAGAGCTCATTATGTTATTAGGTTCTTTTTTTAGACCAAAGGTTTGTTTCCACACCTGTTTCGACTGCTCACTAGCGCTCTTCCTCAGAGTGGTCACGTGATGTTGCTGTGTCGTGTCCGGTCAGATGATTTAAACAGGTTTTGGCGCTGCCTTCCTACCGATGGAGGCAGAACGACAGCGCCATCTGCAGTCCGACTTCCTCAGGACAGTATCCCAGGTGTGTGAGAGTAAAAAAGCCCCCTTGTCCCGGTTTATCGTCCCGTGGGCACGTTTCCTTCCTTACTTCCATTGCCTCTTAAATCCAGCGATGATGTTTGTTTTCCTCTGTCCCGATGATGTTTGCGCCATCCCAATCCATAATAGAGCTCACTGGTCACGTGCTGTTAACAAACAATGGCATTTCTCTTAACTCAGAGTAACAGTTTAGTGCTTCTCTCACTGATTCTAAAGAAAACCATGATGTCCCTGATTGTCAATCACGCCCATCTAAACCTGCAGAGATTGAGCAGTGATTAAAGTGTGTATTACAGATCTCAGGCAAGTTGAGGGTCGGCCAATGCACCCCATCCATCTGCAAACACACTCACTGCCTCGCCTTCTGTATCTTCTCAAATGAGCAGTGTCATTCTGAATGTTTTTTAGCTTCAGAAGATTAAAGCAAAGTAATGGATTGACTAAAATAGACACAGAGCTGGAATACAGAGAGCAATTAATCCAATAGAAAATCATTATTAATCAAAGCACAAATGGCCCAGTTGGAAAAAAAAGAAGAAAAAAAAGCACTTTTGGAGACAGCATTTTTCATCTGCAGAGTCTGTGTCATGTTAGCCCGGCTGCTTGACCTAAACCAAACTATTAGATACGATCTCAATTTCCCCGAGAAAAAAGGAGTGGAGAAAATGAATGAATGTTGTTGTGCTGAGTTCAATTACCGCGCGCGAGATTAATTAAATGGTCAGAGCGAAACACTGGAGGGACTTAGAGGAAAGGCCTAATACAAATGGGTTTGATAAGAAGATATCTAGTTACAATTGACCTCAGATATCCCCACCTCTCCCCTCTCATTGCTCTTTCTCTCCCCGTGCTGCTTCAACACAATTTTAATTCCGTGAGTTAATTCCTTTTGTTGACTTTCTCTCTCAAAGGGCCCATATTACTTTACACTATTTTCTGATCTGTTATAATGTGTTTCCTTATCACAAACAGACCTGGAGTTGTGTTTTGTTTCATTCACACATGTTAAACACACGAACACTGCATATTTAGAGTTCCTTTCTTAAACAGTAACACCGGAAGTACTGTACTGTGCTTTTAAACTTCATATTTATTCATTGGAATCATCTGGATTGTTTCGGTCCAGGAATTTCTACGGAAGACGGGAGGGCTCATAACAAACGCAAACGCCGCAACAAATACAAACGCCACAACAAATACAAACGCCACAACATAAATGCAAAAGACACAACACAACAAAAAGCCACAACAAATCAAAAAAAGCCACAACACACCAAAAAAAAAAACACAATGGAAGTGACAGCGGGACTCTATTTTAATGCCAAAACCACAACAAATACAAACGGCACAACACGAATGCAAACGGCACAACACAAATACAAATGCCACAATGCAAACGCAAACGCCACAACGCAAACGCAAACGGCACAATGCAAACGCAAACGGCACAACGCAAATGCAAGTGCCATAACACAACAAAAAGCCACAACAAATTAAAAAAAAGCCACAACACACCAAAAAAAAAAACACAACGGAAGTGACCGCGGGACTCTATTTTAATACAAACGCCACAACAAATACAAATGCCACAGTGCAAATGCAAACACCACAACACAACAAAAAAAGCCACAAAGGAAGTGACCGCGGGAATCTATTTTCCGACAGACCAAGCAACGGTCAGACAGTTCGGAGTTTGCACCAAACAGAGCGAGAGGAGCTAGAGCAGAACGTTATAAAACATTTTTTTTAAGACAACTGAAAGTTTTCGCCAACAGATCCAATCGTTTTTGAAAGTTGTAGGTGCCCTGTCAGCCGAACACGAGCAGTTTGTGATTACATTGCGCTCTATGAGAAACATCCGACGACGATTATAAAAGCGTTTTTTTTTAAGACAACTGAAGGATTTTGAGCAGAGAAAAAGTTTATGATTTAAAAATAGATAAAAATCACCGCACTGTCCGACATTTTTTGGAAGTTGTAGGCGCCCTGTCAGCTGAACATGAGCAGTTTGTGATTACATTGCGCTCTATGAGAAACATCCTCTCTCAGCCAAGGGGATTTTTTTCCCGCTGAAGTACCAGTGAGTGTCACTATGTCAGCTGGAGGCAGCTACAAGCAACAACACCCTATCCAGTTATTTTAACAGATCCATGAATAAAACCGACTGAAGTAAATGTGATCAGCTGTAAAATGAAGACTGCATACAAATGTGCTGTTTGGAATCATCTTGAATTTGGCACCCTCATCTCTTCTAGTCGCATGTAGCCTGAGTTGTTTGTCAGTGGGGAAATGATGAAAACTGAGGATTGTTGTAATTGTTGATTTGCCGAACATAATGGAACACTACAATGACATGGAGATGATGAAAACTGGGACATTTTCAGATTTTTCCTAGATTTTGTCAGACTCACTACTGCGTGAACAGAGCCCACTGGAAGTTGTCATCTCATGTTTCCAAACGTCTTCTCAGTTTGTTTCGTCAGCGTGAATAGAGCATATGGTTTAAATGTGGTCTTGTATCTCTTACTGTGTGACTGGAGCATGAAGAACTGTCATCTCATTGAAATTCATGGATCAAATATTCCCCCAAATGCGTGAAAAGTACGTATAGGGACGTCTCACGCCTTCCCTCAAATACATTAGCAAAGACGTTCACTTCTCTGTTTGTGCCAAGAATATAATACACCTGCCGTCCCAGAATAAGTGTCTTAAAGTCTAAATAATAAAATACCAAAAAAAAAAAAAAAAGTCCTACTTTACGGTTCTCTGAAGAATAACTTGGCTTTAAACAGACGAAGGCCATCTTTTGTAGCGGGCTGTAAACATCTTTATTTCACTGGTAGAGTCACCTTGAGCTTATAGCGGTTTGTGCAGTATCCGTCTTTTTGGTTGGTTCAGGCCCCTCGGCAAAGAAACGCTTTAAAACTCCTGTATCCGTGTATTTGAGCAAACTTGTTACCCCAGTGCCGATGGATTGTATATTTTTGTATAAGCAGCTCTTGAGGTCAAAATAAGTCTGCTGTGTACTGTCTGCATTTAATTAGAAAGCTTTTAGCTCTGTCGGCACCGGCTCTGTTTGTCCACTGATCCGTAGGTCAGCGGTTCGAATCCCACACATGCCGTTGTGTCCTCGGGCAAGACACTTAACCCCCCGCTCGCTCCCAGTGTCTGCGTACACTGGTGTCTGAATGGGTTTGTGAACGGACGAGTGGTTCTTTGACGTAAAGAGCTTCAATTACTGTAAAAAATGTGACCAATTTTCGTTTAGCATTTAATCAGGAAGAGCGCGTTAGGATGCTGGTTGTTATTAGCTTGACCGTAACGGCGAAACTCCTCTCTGGTCTCTGAGAGCAGTGAAAAGTGGTGTTAAACTTATCAATGCTCTGAATACATAAGTTAAGTGAGGATTCACTTTGGAGCACTGCAAAGAGTTTAAAATCTGTGTATCGTTCATTCATTTGTTTTTCAAAATAAAACCAAAAATAAGAAAATGAAAAAACAAAAAAAATATTTATTATTTGTCTCCAAAAGCAAAATAAAAAGAATGGATAACGATTTTTTTTTTTTTTTCAGTTTCCAATTTTGTGTCAGGACTGAACCAGGACTAAACCAGGACTCTCCCAGCCTTAGTCAGGGTCTGGTCCCAGTCTCAGTCTTGGTCTCAGTCCCAGTCTGGTCCTGGTCTGATCCTGGTCTCAGTCCTGGTCTGATCCTGGTCTCAGTCCTGGTCTGGTCCTGGCCTTATCCCAGTCTGGTCCTGGCCTGATCCCAGTCTGGTCCTGGTCTGATCCTGGTCTCAGTCCTGGTCTGATCCTGGTCTCAGTCCTGGTCTGGTCCTGGCCTGATCCCAGTCTGGTCCTGGCCTGATCCCAGTCTGGTCCTGGTCTGATCCTGGTCTGATCCTATCTGGTTCCAGTCTCAGACCAGGTTTGGTCCCGATCTCAGTGCGTTATCCATTTTTTCCATTATTCATTTAAACACAAAATCAAATCAGTTTTTCATTTTGGTTTTGGAGATAAATAATGAAGAAAATTGTTTTTTTTTTTTTTTTTTTTTCCATTCTCTTATTTGGTTTTATTTTGAAAAATGAATGAATGAATGAATGATACACGGATTGTTTAAAGTGCAATAGTTCTGTTTTTCAAAGTTAAAATGTGGTACAGCACCTTTAAAAACCTCCTCTACCTGAACCTGACTTCTTCCGGTGACATTTTTGACCATTCTTCTTTCTGTTTGATTCGCTCTCGTCCCTGGTCGTGTGGACGTCGGGAGGACGAGTTTGACCGTGTGTCCAGACCTTTGACTCTCGTCTGTGCCTCTGTCCTGCCCTTCCTCACGGCTCTGGATAAAATGAGGAGCTGTGGCTGGAAGCTTTACTCTGCATCTCTGTGGGAGGAGAGGAAGAGAGGAGGAGAGAGGGAGAGAAAGGAAGACAGAGAGCTAGAGAGGAGAGTAGGAGGGATGGAGAAAGAGAGGAGGTAAGAGTGAGAGAGAGGAAAGGAGGAGGGAGGGAGACGAAGAGAAGAAAACAGCTAGAGAAAGGAGAGGAGGAGAGATAAAGGAATAGAGAGAGAGGAGGAGAGAGAGAGAGACACAGAGAGAGAAAGTGAGAGGAAAAGAGGGGAGAGAAAGAGAGAGAAAGGAGAGGAGGAGGGAGAAAGGGATAGAGAGAGAGGAGAAGAAGGGGGAGAGGTGAAGAGGAAACAGAGGAGAGGAGAGAGAGGAGGAAGGCGGGAGGAGGATGAGGGGAGAGAAAGGAGAGGAGGAGAGAGCGATGGGAGAGAAGGACAAGAGAAAAATCAGAGAAGAGAAAGGGGAGGAAGAGGAGAGAATGAGAGAGAGGGGAGAGGTGAAGAGGAAACTGGAGAGGAGAGAGAGAGGGGAGAAAAGGAGAGAAGGGCAAGAGAAAAATCAGAGGAGGGGAGGAGGAGAGAGAGAGAGAAAGGAAGACAGAGAGCTAGAGAGGAGAGTAGGAGGGATGGAGAAAGAGAGGAGGTAAGAGTGAGAGAGAGGAAAGGAGGAGGGAGGGAGACGAAGAGAAGAAAACAGCTAGAGAAAGGAGAGGAGGAGAGATAAAGGAATAGAGAGAGAGGAGGAGAGAGAGGAAAGAAAGGGAGAGAGAGAGAGAGCCAAAGAGAGAGAAGGTGAGAGGAAAAGAGGGGAGAGAAAGAGAGAGAAAGGAGAGGAGGAGGGAGAAAGGGACAGAGAGAGAGGAGAAGAAGAAGCGAGAGGAAAGAAAGGGAGATAGAGACGCGCAGAGAGAGAAAGAGGAAGGAGGCGCAGGGAGGGAAAGAGAGAGAAAGGAGAGGAGGAGAGAGAGGAGAAGGAAAGAATAAAAAGGAGAAAAGAGAGAAGAGAAGACGAGGAAAGAGAGGGAAGGAGAAGATTGGGTATGAGAGGAGAGAGATTAAAAGCCGAGATCAAAGGACAAGGGGGGGAATGAATGAGATGAGAGAGAGAGAGAAAGGATGAAAGAGGGAGAGAAAGAGAAAAGGAGGAGGATGTAGACATGTCCGTGATAAATAAATGACTAGTTCTTTAAATGCTCTGACAGAAGATAAGGATGTAAAAAGATGTTACCATGGTGACACAATTCACACATTAGAAAACACTGACAGATAAATTTACGATTGTTTGAAAACTCAGACACAGGAGCCTGTAATCAAAATGTTCGTCGTCGCATTTCGGTGTTTGGGTTTGAAGAAAAAGTTGAGAGGAAAAAAAAAAAAAAAAGACTTGTTTAACAGAAAAAATATATATATTGATAAGGAAATCCAAATCCTGGTTTCTACTGAGAACTTAGAATTTGCAATATTAGACGAGCAAAACAAACTGTAAAAAGAGGAGGAGAAGAAGAAGAGGAAGAGAAGTGACAGAGGAGAGGGGGAGAGGACGGAGGTGAGAGGAAGAAGGAGAGAAGGACAAGAGAAAAATCAGAGGAGAGTAGGAAACAGAGGAGAGGGAACGAGAATCGTTTAAAAGAGAGAAAGGGGAGGAGGATGAGATGGGAGAAAAGGAGAGACGGACAAGAGAAAAATCGGAGGAGAGGAAGGGGAGGAGGAGAGAGTGAGAGAAGCGGAGGAGGAGGATGAGTTAGAAAAGTGAGGAGGAGAGAGGCAGAGGAGGAAGAGGAGAGAGGGAAAGAGAAAAAAGATGTAAGAGAGAAGGATAGAGAGAGAGCAGGAAAAGGGGGAGAGGTGAAGAGGAAACAGAGGAGAGGAGAGAGAGGAGGAAGGCGGGAGGAGGATGACACAGAAAGGAGAGGAGGAGAGAGCGATGGGAGAGAAGGACGAGAGAAAAATCAGAGAAGAGAAAGGGGAGAAAGAGGAGAGAATGAGAGAGAGGGGAGAGGTGAAGAGGAAACCGGAGAGGAGAGAGAGAGGGGGAGAAAAGGAGAGAAGGGCAAGAGAAAAATCAGAGGAGTGGAGGAGGAGAGAGAGAGAGAAAAAAAAGGACAGAGAGAAGAGAGGAAAGAGAAAGATGTAGAAAGAGAGAAAGCGAGTGGGAAGAGGATGAGGAAGAGGAGGAGAGAGAGAGGAGGGCTGAAGAGTGGAGTGAGACGCGAGACGAACCACAGAGAGAGGAAAAGAGAGAGAGAAACGAGAAGAGGAGGAGAGAAATAAGTGAGGAGAGAGGGAGTGGAGAGGAGGAGAGATTGAGAGCAGAGGAAGTGAGAAGGGGAGGAGAAGAGAAGAGGGAGAGAAATAAAGAGAGAGAGAGAGAGGGGAGGAGGATGAGTTAGAAAGGGGAGAAGAGAGGAGGAGAGAAAGAAAAGAGTGACTTACTGAAAAAAAATATACATATTGATAAGGAAATCCATATCCAGGCTTCTTCTGAGACCTTAGAACTTGCAAAATTTCAACAAAAATATGGATTTTAAGGGATCAATTTGATCTGAATCTCATCTGTGTTGAATATTATTGTGACGTCTTCTGAAAACTCACGGGCAGTGCAGTTTTCCCGTACGGATCTAACCCCGGATCACCTCAGATTGTTACGTGCGGCGCTCCGGGTTGACTTCTACACATTTACGAACCGGCTCTCGGTGAAAGCGCAAAGGTGGAACGTCATGATGAATATTTGAGGTGTGAATTGAAGCGTCGCAGCAGCGGAACAAGCAGAAAAATCAAACTTTAGTTAAATCCGGTTGAGAGGAAAAGCTCGGACTTCTCTCCGGCCCGCAAATACATAAATCTCTTTCCTCTGCATGTTTTTCACACACGGAAAATGTCTGTATTTCCACTAAAATAGACCGGAGGACGTCAACATCGCTGAGTTTGATTTGGTTTGTCTGGGCGCGTCAAATCAAACTGAAAGCGCACACTGATTTCCTTGCAGAGGTGTGCTTTACCAAAGACAAAAATGGTTTTGAAAGTGTCCAAAACTTAAAGATGCATTGTGTAACTTTTCTCCTGGAGGGTCTGTCAGATGTTTTTCTCCATCCATCCACCTCCACCCCAAAAGCCACGTACTCAGCTCGACATGCCCAAATACACACAGGTGTCATGTTTAAACAAAAAAATAAGAAAAAAAATTTAAAATCACTTTCAGTCCAAACATTAATAATAAAAAAAAAAAAAAAAAAAAAAAAAAAAAAAAAAAAAAAAAAAAAAAAAAAATAATTAATATTAACGCTGTTCATAATCATCTACAGAACATAAATCATAGGCTACAACATATGAACCAGGACTAAACCAGGTCTAAACCAGGACTACACCAGGTCTAAACCAGGAGGACTAAACAAGGACTTACACCAGGACTAGACCAGGTCTAAACCAGGACTAAACTAGGTCTAAACCAGGACTAAACTAGGTCTGAACCAGGACTAAACCAGGTCTAAACAGGATAAACCAGGACTACACCAGGTCTAAACCAGGACTAAACCAGGTCTAAACCAGGAGTGAACCAGGACTACACCAGGACTAGACCAGGTCTAAACCGGGACTACACCAGGACTAAACTAGGTCTGAACCAGGAGTGAACCAGGTCTAAATCAGGACTAAACCAGGACTACATCAGGACTAGACCAGGTCTAAACCAGGACTAAACTAGGTCTGAACCAGGACTAAACCAGGACTAAACAGGATTAAACCAGGACTAAACCAGGACTAAACCAGGTCTAAACCAGGTCTAAATCAGGACTAAACCAGGACTACACCAGGACTAGACCAGGTCTAAACCGGGACTACACCAGGAATAAACCAGGTCTAAACCAGGACTGAACCAGGTCTAAATCAGGACTATACCAGGACTACACCAGGACTAGACCAGGTCTAAACCGGGACTACACCAGGACTAAACCAGGTCTAAACCAGGACTGAACCAGGTCTAAATCAGGACTAAACCAGGATTAAACCAGGACTACACCAGGACTAAACTAGGTCTGAACCAGGAGTAAACAGGATTAAACCTGGAGTAAAACAGGACTGAACCAGGACTGAACCAGGACTAAACCAGGACTGAACCAGGACTAAACCAGGACTTAACCAGGTCTAAATCAGGACTAAACCAGGACTACACCAGGACTAGACCAGGTCTAAACCAGGACTACACCAGGACTAAAATAGGTCTAAACCAGGACTGAACCAGGATTAACCAGGTCTAAACCAGGACTAAACCAGGACTGAACCAAGATTAAACCAGGACTAAACCAGGACTAATCATGGACTTGAGAATGAGGTAGGAAGGAGAAATCTCGGTCTAGACTTTATTTATTTATTATTATTATTTTATTTATATATTTTATATTATTTATTATTTTTCCCAGCTATAAAACCACCTCTAATCGAATAAATGTATGTCAGACCTGTTTAATGCCACATTGCGAAACATTCCCAGCAGAGACATGACGTAGAAACACAAAAACAAGCAGGTGACGGACGCCAAAACCAAAAAGTTACACATCTTGCATCTTTAACGTGTTTAGATAATGGCGTGATCTTCTGAGGAGGCTGTCAGCGTAAAATAATAATAATAATAATAATAATAATAAAAAAGCCGAAATCAAAAATGACAAACAAACAAATGAATGAAAAGCGTCAGACTTTGTTTTATCAGTTATCGCTCTTTCCTCGGGAGTTGCATAATCCATTTTTCATTGTCTCTTCTGTTACACAAGTGTTTTGAGAATGTGTGAATAAGGAGGAGGAGAAGAGGGCTGCTCCGTGTGATTTATGACTGTCTGAGAACTGCAGAGCGGAGTGACGAGCAAAACAAACTGAGAAAAAAAAAGAGGAGAAGAAGAGGAATGACAGAGAAGAGGGGATGGAGGACGGAGGACGGAGATCAGAGAGGAGGAGAGAGGGAAGGAAAGAAGGAGAGGGAGAGGAGAGAGAGGGGAAGAGAAAGATTTTAGAGAGAAGGAGAGAGAGAGAGAGAGAGTGGGAGAAGGGGGAGGATGAGTGACAGAAAGGAGAGGAGGAGAGAGAGATTGGAGGGAAGGACAAGAGAAAAATCAGAGGAGAGAGAGAGAAGGGAGAGGTGACGAGGAGAGAGGCAGAGGAGACAGAGGAGAGGAGGAAAGAGGGAGAGGAGGGGGGTGAAGAGAGAGAGAAGGGAGGGGAGAGGAGGAGCGAGGGAGAGGAGTGGAGGGCAGAGATCATGGAGGAGGAGAGAGGGTGAGAAAGAAAGAAAGAAAGGAAAGAAGGACAAGAGAAAAGTCAGAAGAGAGGGGGAGAGGATAGAGATCAGGGAGGAGGAGAAAGGGAGGGAAAGAAGGACAGGAGAGTAGAGGAGAGAGAGAGGGGAAGAGAAAGAGATGTAGGAGAGAAGGAAAGCGAGAGAGAGAGAGAGAGAGAGAGTGGGAGAAGGGGGAGGAGGATGACAGAAAGAAAGGAAAGGAGAACAAGAGAAAAATCAGAGGAAAGGTAGGAGGAGGAGAAAGACAGAGGAAAAGAGGAGAGAGGGAGAGGAGGAGGGTGAAGAGTGAGAGAAGGGAGGGGAGAGGAGGAGAGAGGGAGAGGATGGAGGACAGAGATCAGGGAGGATGAGAGAGGAAGTGAAAGAAGGAGAAGGGGAATGGAGAAGAGAGAGAGAGAGAGAGGGGGGAAGAGAAAGAGATGCAAAAGAGAAGGCGAGAGAGAGAGTGGGATAAGGGAGAGGATGATGAAAGAAAGAAAGGAAAGAAGGAGAGAAGGACAAGAGAAACATCTGAGGAGAGGAAGGGAGAGGTGAGGAGGAACGAGGGGAGAGGGAGAGGAGTGGAGGACAGAGATCAGGGGAGGAGGAGCGAGATTTAAGAGAGAAGGAGAGCGAGAGAGAGTGGGATAAGGGGGAGGAGGATGAGAGATAGAAAGGATCGGAGGAGAGAATGAGAGAGAGGGGAGGAGGATGAGTTAGAGAAGGCAGAGGAGGTGAGAGAGAGAGAAGGGAGGGGAAGGGAGGGGGGAGGAGTGGAGGACAGATCAGGGAGAACAAGAGAGGGAGGAAAAGAAGGACAGGGAGAGGAGAGAGAGGGAGAGGAGTGGAGGACAGACATCAGGGAGGAGGAGAAAGGGAAGGTAGAGGAGAGGAGAGAGAGAGGGGGAGGGAAGGAGATGCAAGAGAGAAGTAGAGAGAGAGTGAGAAAAAGGGGAGGAGGATGAGTGACAGAAAGGAGAGAGAAAGAGACAGGGGAAGAGAAAGAGATGTAGAATGAGAGAAGGAAAGAGAGAGGGAGGAGGATGAGCGAGAGAAGGAAGAGGACGGGGAGAGGAGGAGACAGAGAGGAAGAGTGGAGTGAAAAGGAAAACAAAGCCACTTGGGGGCCCCAAAAAGTTGAATGTTTTTAAAATACTTAACCTCGTTCCATGTACAAGAAGATAATGAGAGTGTCTTCATTTTTTTATTTAATTTGGGAAAAATCTGATATGTTTAGAACACAGATGTCAAACATGCGGCCCGGGGGCCAGATCCGGCCCTCCAAGACCTTTAATCTGGCCCTCGGCTGATTTTCTACTAAAATATTTTAATTCTATTTTTTATTAAAATATTGTTAATTTTCTGCGGTGCTGAGCATTTCAGCGTCTCCAGCAGATCTGTGCGTGTACACCTCCCACCAGAGCAGCACAAATGAAGACTTGTCTTTTTCCAAACGCTCTTAAAGGACGATCGTTTTGACTGTTGACCGTGACACCCTCATCAGAAAAATGTCCAAAATGAGAAAAGTGGAGCTGAGTGCAGGAATTTACCAAGAAAAATGGACTTATTCCTATTTATATAAGTTAATGTTAAACACGTTCATATTAAAACATTGTGTTGAAATTGTATTTTTCTTAAAGTTTCAGGTTGTTCATAATATATTCATAATAATATTTTGTAAAAGAAAGAGTTCATCAATTTAAAAAAAATGATTTCTGTAATTGATTTGTGTTTCTCTGCACAAATATTTGAACTTATTGTTATTTTTGGGGTTTATATGACATGAGTTTTCTGATCCGGCCCCTTTGAGATCAAAGTAGGTTGGATACGACCCCCGGACCAAAATGAGTTTGACACCCCTGTTTTAATATAAATGCAAACTATACATTTTGTATATGAATATACAAAGAATGAATACAAAGAATAACAACGAACTGACTTGGTTGGAACTACAGCAGGTACGCTGATGAGTACTGCCTCTCACACATAAAATTACTGTCACAAAATGTGCTGAAAATGTGCGGTTTAAACCAATTTTTGCATTTTTTCTTGGTTTTTGAGACTATATAAACCTTTTCCTTTTTGTGTGGGTTTGCTAATGTTTGCATTGTGTCACCAGGGTAACTCCTGAACATTCCGCCCATAGAGATGCATGTAGAACACCTCTAGTTTGATGTCACTGCAAAGTACCAATAGATCAGTCTGAATGAACGCTGAACAGTTTGAAATGAGGTCTTTTGTTTTGTAACTGTTGCCAGGTAACACATTTCTTTGATTGAGTTAAAGATGCATTGTGTAACTTTTCAGGTGGAGGGTCCGTGAAATGCTTTTCTCTATACCATACGCCACACAACCTGTACAACTCACCCTTATGTAATATAATACTCCCTACAATAATACTATAGTACAACCACTCACCCTTATGTAATATAATACTCCCTACAACTTTCTCCATGGAGATATTATTGCATTGTCAGGAATGTTTCACAATATGGTATCAAACCTTTTTATCTTCATGGAGACCAAACCAGACCAAGTTACAGGTCAGATCTGTGGAGAGGCGACCCCGCTCACAGTCAGAATACCACTTTTCTAGCTATAAAAACATTTGTAATGCTGTTGTTCTGATCTGTAATGTCATACTGTGGAACATTCCAGGCAGAGCATTGACGTGTCCAGAGAAACAAGCAGGTGATGTATCCCTAACCAAAAAGTTACACAGTGCACCTTTAATCCGTGTTGATGTTTGGGCTGATCTGAGCTGCTGTCTTGGCCTGGCGTCCTTTGAACAGGAACAATAATAATCTCCATTGGTGTTGTAGCTGTTTTTGAAATAGACTGTGCCGTGGACCTGGGTGGTCTGCGGGAATTGCAGTGTCTCAATTTCGGCAAACTAAGCCCCCCCAGGAAGTAACTTTCTCTCCACCTAAAACTTTGTATTTGAAAATCTGTAGTTCCCTCAGGTACATTTGGTCCAACTTTCTTTCACTGATGTTCACCAACTCAATTCAACTTTCTTTCACAATGTGGAGAGTGGTACTGGTCGCGATGGAAACAGTTTTATGAAGTAACGTCTTTCTTTTGAAACACAACTTTGAACCAGACACGTCTTGTCAGTGATTGTGTTTCAGGTGTCACTGAGATCGACTTTAGTGTTAATCATGTAAGTCCTCTGTTGACAGTTTTGTTGAGCTACACAAGTATAATGGTGCTTTTTTTTTAATCGATCCGACTTGGAGGTCCGAGGAACGTTATGCACTGACGCCCCTTTTCCTCGGACTGCGAAACTCGGAAGAGCTCAGAGGAGACCGAGCAAGGTTTCGAGATAGAATCCACTTTGAAGTATGAACTGTTTTCATTGTGTTTGGACGCTTTGGTGGTTTAAATGTCAATTTCAGTCTCTCGTTTTACTGCAACACCTTACTGCGTCTGTATTATGGGTTTGGTAGTGGGTGTAGTCCATGTTTTTAGCCCATTTCCTGCTTGGTAACATCCCAAAATTATCTACTATCACGCGACACCAGCGCTCTCACTTCACTAATATACTGAAGGATACTATTTATACTGAATTCTTCCTCAAGGTTGTGTAGTTGAAGCACAGACTTATTTTGGAGCTCCTGGTACTAAAGCAACAACAGATATCCGGTTGGCGTCCACATTTTTCTCCAAGTCGAACACACAAAACACAATAGCACAGCTGAAGCGTGGACCTGACGTCATATCTGAGATCCGAGTGGGAGACGGATGGATAAACGAACGAAGCATAAGTTCTCATAAGATCTCATATCAACAAATTACCATACATTTTAAAACAGGTTCAGCTTCTGGTGAATGTCATGTTAAAAAGGAGACATCTTGCATTTTAAAGAGCAATTTCAAATATCAAATCATAAACTGACTGTTATTGAGTTGTTTATCTGTTGTGGTTCAACACAAAAGTGAGAGACCGGATTAAGTGGGCAGGGCATAGTTAAATCCCGGTTAAATCCTGTTTTTAAACCTGTTTTTAGACCTGGTATAGTCCTGGTTTAGTTCTGGTTTAGTGTCGCAGCCTACGCGATGTACGGCATTTGTATATTTTACTTTACACTCATATTTAGTTTGCGGGACTGCAGTTTATCACTCCTCCTGCCCGCTCCCGTGTTGTGTCGTCTCACTCCCGCCCACGCCCTCTGTTGAGCTTTCAAAATGTGTCCCGCGCCGTACTGTTTTGCGTTGAGTCCCGCAGGAGTGCAGGGCTCTACTTTAGACAGTTTAGTGCCTACAGTTAGCACCACACACCCCCGGTAAATGTCGATGTTGCCGCAGAGTCTCAAAAGTTCAGTGTGCGATTTGCCGCTTGCACATCTCCAGCGCTTCTTCCTTGTGTGGATCGCTCACATCTGCAGAACACAGAGTCCGGCCGTGGGAGTCAACGTGTAAAGACCAAACAATGACCTTCTCCGGTTCCTCTTATTGTGATTCCCTCCGAGGCCCACATCACAGCGGCCGACATGCACCTCCATGCACCCCCTTCACTCCAGCTGTCTGCCCTGTAGTCCAGACACATGTTAGCATTCAGCTCAGCCCCCGTGTGAACTCAAGGGCACTGCTTTCTCCATATCACTGGCTTTCAAATGACAGCGCAGCGTTGTATAAGCCAATGATGTTTACAGGCCTGGGTCTGACTTTTACCCACTTAAAAACGGGAAAACAGAACTAGATCATTTTAAACGGTTTGCATAAGTGAGTTTGCCCTTACATATACGAGAGCAGAGTTTTGTCATGACAGTCAAAGCTAACGTGCACTTCCTTATTATCAGACATCTTTTAGAATTACATGCAGTGACCACAAGAGCTGCTTATTTCAGTGTTTGTACTGAGGCAAGACAACTTCGCTTAAATACAAGGGAAAAACTGGGTACATTTTGGAGCAGACCTGGGGATTGTACAGCTCCCAGGCCACATATGGTGATTTGGCTGACTCTGACCACCCCCTTTAAGCTAATTTGGAATTAAAAAATAAACATATTGTATAATTTTACCTCATGCATGGACTAAAGCTGCATCGCTTTTATTTTAGTGGTGTTTTTTCTGACATTTTATGTAACGCAACCTCACTTTTTCATTGCTTAGGCTACACTGAAACGAATCACCGTATCACTGTATCACCGTATTGAAAACAATTTGCATCCAGACACGTCTTTTCTGTGTCCGTTCCCTACACACACAGTAACGTGTAACTGCCTGAAAAGCTAGATTAGGCTGGCATCACGTCGTCACCACGTCAGGACATCACGTGGGCAGTAAAAACAAGGAAGCGGGGCAGAGTGTCTGAAGTTGCAGCAGCCAATTTCGAGCCGAGGAAGATGGCGAGTGTGAAAACAGTAAGTCGTTCTAGCTGCACTGTTTCCAGTTTGTCTATGGTTTGTGTAAACAGTTTTTCGTAATAGCGTCACATTAATGTCACGAACCCAGCGTATCAGGAAGGCACAAGTCACACTGATCCAATAAAGGCGGCAACTAGAGCTCCTACATCAGTGTATCAACATTTTCAGGCGTCCACACAGTGCCAGATCAGATCCATACTCAGATTAATTTGTAGGAGTTGGTGGCACCGGATCGTTCCGTCTCTGGAGCCGTTTTCCATTGGATTAGTGTGGACGAACACTGGATCTGCAACGAAAATGAGTTGAATATGTACTAGTGTGGATGGGGCCTTAGTCATAACAGACACGCTTACCAGTCTTACCGGCTCACAAAAACGATGCTGTTTACTGCTTTTATAAATAAATGCAATTAATATTATAAAGAATTGAGTTACTGTAAGCATTTTGGCCCGACCTTCGACAGTATTTCCTGTTTCTCATGTGCCCCATGGAAAAAAAGATTTGCCCACACGTGGACTAAAACATGAATACACCAATATTAATTCAGTAATTCATTTATTAACCAGTGGATATTATATTGCGCCTTTCAAGATTCCCAAAGCACTTTTCATTGCATTGTGCATTCATTTCACACTCGGTGGTAGTAAATTACCACTGCAGTCACAGTTGTCCTGGGGCAGACTGACAGAAGTGAGTACCTCGTATTCTCAGCGGTTTCTCATCCAACTCTACGCAGGAACAGCCTCACAGCGTCTGAGAACGGACGAGATCAGGCTGCACAATATAGAGCAATCTAATCAAAATCACAATTTCCTCTGCAAAGAACAAAATATCCTGTAGTTTTTGAACAAATCTTATTGTACCTTTAGTTTAAACCACTACAAACTTCACTGGCATTAAACCCTTTATAAGAATTACGTGGTCTCCTGACTGAACAGATTTTTATTTTTATTTTGTATTGCTAATTTGATTTTATTTTGATGAAAACAGAAAACCTTGTGTGTGTAATGGTAATAAAGTTATAATTTCTATAAACAAAAACAAAACTGGTATCTTTAAAAAATTAAGTTAAGAAAAAAAAAAAAAAAAAAGTAACACTGTAAGAGTCTTAAAAAAAAAAAAGAGTAAAAAGCATTATGTTTTGAAAGATATAGGGCGTTGGAATGATTGAATTATACATTAAATTTAGTTTGTTTTAATTAATATTTTGTCTTTTATATATAAAGTAAGTTGCAAGTGAAATTGTAAATGCAAACTTGCTGTTCATACGCTGCTTTCTTTCTTGTAATTCTGTCATTGTTTTATAGTGTTTGGCTTCATAAGTACTTTTTACTTCAGCCTAAACCCTTTCGGTCATGATCCATGGGGTTGTAGTCTCTGTTTTGTTTTGTTTTGTTTTGTAGCGCTGCAGAATGACCGAATAAAACTACTACTAAATGGTGTTATTGCAGTAATTTCCCTCTCCGGCCGTGTCCCGTGATATTAAACAGCCTGTCCTTCTGTTTCGACGCTTTGAGGTCACCCTGGTTTCACTTGTTATGGGTGCAGCTGGACAGAGCGGTTGGAACAGAAATGTCACTCAGGACTGGTTACATAAAAGAGCTTTGGACCTATTTTTGACAACTTTGTTAAGTACAGGAATAAAAGGTCATGTCGGTGCTGTAGGCTTGAGACTATTTCAATTTCCCGCCATCATCGACCTTTAGAGCAGTGATGGAACTTTTTAATGCGAGTCGGTTTTAAAAGAGAAGAGACTATTTTAATATTTGTGCGCTTTTAGAACCCAATTTGATAACTCAACTTACATTTGGCAATAAACTTATCTTGAACTTGTTCTAATACTTTTACTGTCTTAAAAGCATGAATAACAGAACTAACAAATAGCACTTTAATCGAATACTTCCTGATTATCAGACAATAAAACACTGTATAATTAGATGCAGACAATACACGGCTGACTCCGTATTTCACTAAAACACAGTTAAGATCATTATATTTAAGATTTAGCTAAACATTTTAAACATTTTATCCCAGTCTGCTTTTTTGTAGGTTTTAAATGTTACTTTCTGTTTGGAAATGATGATATCACTCCAGGGAATTCCATAACAGCTATCGGTAGCTGTTATGCAAACATGTAGTCCACTGGGCCAAAAAACTCTAATGTACTATATTTTTCGGACTATAAGTCGCACCAGCCAAAAATTGCATAACGAAGAAGAAAAAAACATATATAAGTTGCACCAGACTATAAGTTGCTCTTTTTGGGGAAAAATTATTTTATAAAATCAGAGACCAAGAACTGGCATTTCATCTTGAAAGGCAAATTATAGTAATAACAGAACAGAGAACAACAGACTGTTAACGTCACATATGAACACGTCTTCAGATAACTATGACATAAACAACAGAACAGAACAAGTTTACCAAACTCTCCATCTCACTCCAAATCACTAAATCCATTGAATTCTTCATCCTCGGTGTCACTTCTGAGCAACTCCACAACTCCACAACCTCCAGAGGTAAACAGAGCGCCGCTTCCTCTTCTGTGTAACTGTCGTCAGACTCAGCATCATTGTTCATTTATTCCAGCTTTTCTGAATCCCGACAGAATGGCTTGGGTTGTCACTGAAGTCCAGGCTTTGTCAATCCATTTAAATAACTTTCAGGAAAGTTGCATGCTGCACCCGCCTGTTTGCCTTGAAGTTGTGTTCTCCATCCCTGCTTTCCGCCAGTCCCTCACAAGCTCTCTCCAAACTTTCTTTCTGCTGCTCGATTACCATTTTCGGCTGAATGTTTCACTAGTTGCAGCAGGACAGTGGCTCTTTCTGCAGGAGTAGAGCGAAGTGACAGTGTTACAGTAATTGGAGCAGCAAATACTGACACACAAAACTAGAGCGCCCTCTGTTGATTGTCAATGTGAAAATTTTAATATATAAATCGCAGGACCACCCAAACCATGAAAAAAGTTTGAAATGAATATCTGTCAAATAAAACTATAAGAAAATACCTTTATTTTACAGAAATAATGTTGAAAATATTAGGGAAAAAAGTACTTCTTATGTGTAAATTGTGTGGAACTTTTTGGATAGAATTCTCCCTGTACCTTGATGCCTTCTCTCTACTTCCTAATTCTCAACACATTTCCCCACTTTTCTTCACAAACTGCTTCTTTATTGGCGTAAAATTATAATTTATATTTACACCAAGTATTTTTGCACTAAATTAAGTGAAAATTTGAAAATCACCAGAACCCACATTAAACCTTCGCCTGGTTTGAATCTGTAAAAAAAAGTTCCGCTCAGCAGCTGCTCGAGATTCTTGAATTCAGTCATGAATAGATCAATTTAAAAATCATCAAAAGTGTTCATTTATCGTGTTGGCAGATAGTTAACTTGCTTGTATCTTTTGAGCTAAGCATATTGGCAATTATTGACTTAAAAAACCCTTTCAGGTGCTAATAGGGAGACAGATTTTGGGCTAATTATGAAGTCTTTTGAATCAAACGGCACTCAGGAGGAGATGACTGATGTTTGGAGAGCTCTCAAAAGTGCAGCACAACTTCTGCTTCCTCTTCACAACTTTTACCCAGGATTCCAATTAAAACTCGTAAATATTGCCAGTGAGAACTCAGAAATGTGTATAATTTTGTTCAGGTAAATCAGAACATGGTTTTGGCACAGTTTATCTCAGTACATGGATAGAATACACAAGTTATTATAATTGTATCATTTTCATAAACACTGGCCCAAAAGACAAACACTGAATTGGTAGTCATGGATCATACCACTTCACTTCATGGAAACCGTCTGACCTCACAGCATTAGGATTCGGTCGCTTGATGGTAGGCGGGTACTTTTTTTATTTAACCAATCGCTGCTATTTGGTCGTGACGCATGTAATGCACCTCTAACGGGGCTAAGCTTTTCCCAAATCGCATAGAAAGGACAATAACGTCTTTCCCCTTGATAAAATTCACCAAACATTCTCTTTGTTCCAGTTTTAAATCCTCGATCTCGGGAATCGTTGCCAACACAGAATGTATGGCTCTTTGCTGATTGGCTGGTGCCTGAAGGAGTTTTTTTTTGTGTGTGTGTGTAACTATAACAAAACAGACAAGAACAAAATGTAGTTATCTCCCTTTTGTTCCCATAAGGCATTGCTGCGACAGACCAAAAACACTACACCTATAATTGAAATCAATAATGAGCAAATGCACACAATATTACAGATTTAATAAAAACTGCCAAGCCTGAAATTAAGTCTTTACAATATTAAACAAATAATTTAATGCACTTGCCAAGTTATATCTCTCTACAGTATATCATCTGTAATTTAGCGCACAACTGCGTATAGTTTCCAACAGAGGAGTTTTCTTGAGAGACAGAAAATGAGCTGAGAAGAGTGTGAGAGCTTTTATAACCTCCTCTTTGCTTGGAGCAGGCCATTTCAGAAAGAGCTATAAGGAGGAGGTAATACTGTGTGTGTCTGTGTGTGAGCTGACCAAACCTGGACAAACATCTCTCAGAGTCATTCATGAGACTAAACAGAAAACATTTAGATCAGTGGGGACGGGATGAGGAGGTCTGAAATGAGGAGGGGTCAGGGATCACTCATTGGAGACTATTCAAATGTTACTATGAGTTAGAAATGTCAAAGCGACCCATAAAAAAACAAAAAAATAGATGCATTTGTTGGAGCTCTACTGCATGATCATGGTGGCATCCTAAAGATAATCCCGGTTTGGAAATCAGGAACCACAGTTTAAACACAGAGAAGGAATGTTGTGGAATTTCTACAAGGCAAATTTAGACTTAGACTAAGACATCCAACATCAAGGAATACAAAGAACTGAAAAGTTGTTTTGAGAAATCTGATTTGAGGAGCACTCTAGACTTAGACTTAAAGCTGGCACACACTAGAGGAGAATTCCAAAGATTTATTTTCTTTGTTTTATTTATGGCTTGCTTTGACATTTCTAACTCATAGTAGATTTTGAATAGCAGAACAGGAAAACTTAAAATCTGCACTGTAAAAGAAATAACCACATTATGGATTGGGACAAGGCTCGGACCGTTGGATCGGAAAACACCAAGTTCAAACGCTGGATCAGGGAGGACAGTGAAATCAGGAAAGAGGCACAGACAGCGTTCCTCCTTTCACACACCTGGGACACCCTCCTCCAGAGAACACCGGGCGACGGGAGGCGTGGTCAGTCTGAGCGACCTGCGGGTCCATCAGGCTGACCACGCCTACAGGAAGTAACAACAGCTGATATACGACACGTCACTAGAGCATTTTGAGCTTTGGAGATGTAAAAAGATGTAAGGATTATTCAAACGTGCGTGAATTGCATAGGCTTAGCAAGGACGCCTCCAGTTAATTGTTGACATTTCTCTGTGGTTGGTGGGAGTGTAACGATATCCAAGTCTCGCGATACGATATCGTCATGGTATGAATTACAAGTTTGTACAGATTTTGACAGAATTTTCAGTCCCGCTCCCGCCCGCATCTGCGATATTTTGTCTCACTCGCGCCTGCAAGTCTCGTAGGATGGGAACCTTTGCTTTCTTAAGCTCTGTCAAACACGGAGAAGAGAAAGGAATTGGGCTGCGTATGGGAGGAGGCGTGATGGGCGGTCCGCGGCATAGTTAAGTCCTGGCTAAATCCTGTTTCAGTCCTGGTGTTAGACCTGTTTTTAGACTTGGTTTAGTCCTGGTTTAGTTCTGGTTTAGAGGCGCAACCAGCGCAGCATACGGGCCGGGGGGACTCTGGTCTGCTGCTTAAAATGTTTTTATTAATGCCAAATAAAATATCCAGCACAAATTATGCATGATATCCTTACAGTCATCATTTGTATATTTTACTTTACACTCATATTTAGTTTGCGGGACTACGGTTTATCATCCCACCTGCCCTCTCCCGCATCGTGTAGTCTCGCTCCCGCCCGCAGTGAGCTTTCAAAATGTGTCCCGGGTCACCCTGTTTTGCATCGGGTTTTTGCAGGTGCAGGGCTCTAGTATGAACCTCATGATTCAGCATTTATTGAGATATTGTGGGAAAGCTCACGATATGGTGGGGAGGCTCACGATTAGGGATGTAACAATAGTTAATGTGATATTTTGTGGAGTCTAACAAAACTTTATCCAAAGAACTAAAACTTAAAAGTGCTTAGAACTGTTATTTCTTCATGTAGTCTGCACTGAAATGGTCTATGTAGTTCTCTCTGTATTTTTTTTAGCTATTGCTGCACCATAACTCTTAATTTAAGCAAAGAGACTTGTAATTCGATATATTGTGATGGTTATTGTTACATCCCTAGTGGTTAGCTCTGGCGTCCTCCAACTATTACAGCATTTGTCCTTCTTTAACATCATCGGTTTCCTTGGTCAGCTCGCCTCAGAAGCGGTGTGCCATGCTTTTCTTCGTTTGTCTCCAGGCTGTCCTTCTTAATTCCTATTTTATACTCCTTCTGTGTGAGCATAGTCAGGTTTGAATAGTCAGTACTAACGCGCGGTGTTGAGTACTGAAGTTCACGGGGTCCTGGACTGATGGTAAATAAACTTCTCCCGCCTCAGACGTCAAGAGTCTCTGTACAACTCTAAGACTCGTTAGGACAACATTTACTTTCCCGAACACAAATGAAACAAAACACAAGTCCAGGTTTGTTTTTGATGAGGTCTTACAGCTCACAGGAATCCATTTTGCGTAATATAGAACCTTTCATTTTGTCTGTTTCCTCCGTTTGAGTAATCCTTTCAACCACACGATGAATAAATGATGTGTGTTATCTCTCCAGTGTGTTCACAACAGCAGTGTACAGAGTCATTCTCCTCATTTCGTCACTAAATAATTTAACACATTTCTACACAAAGATTCGGTAAACCTTTGAGTAAATGAGCATCTCTACTAACTTGGCTACTCTTTGTCCTCGGGTGTAACGGATGTATTGGTGTTTATGAACTGTAAGGAAGAAGTACTTAAGTAGATGTACAGATAGAAGAGCAAAAAAATAAATAAATAAATAAAATAAAATAAATAAATAATAAATTAATTAATAATAATAATAATAATAATAATAATAATAATAATAATAATAATAATAATCTAGTAAAAGTACCACATGAAAAAATCTATCTTAGTAAAATTATTATTATTTTGAGATCTAATAAAGCTTCAAATATAGTCATTTTGATACAGAGTTGTGCTGAATTTTGTTAAGCTGTTTTTTCCAAGCTGTTTTATTTGTATATTTATTAACGATAATAAAAAATACTTTAACTTTTCAGTCCTGTAAAAGAATGCAGTTGAGTAGAAAGTACAGGTACCTGCTCTCAGGCGTAGTGAAGTAAATGTAAAAAAAAAATACTTTAAACATACTTTTACATACAGAACTTGTTTCTATGGAGATGTCATTGCTCTGCCTGGAATGTTCCACAGTATGACATTAAACAGCTCTACCTTATATGTATTTAATTACAGGTGGTTTTAATACACAAAGAAATTCAAAATCAAGAAAAACAGGCATTTTGACTGTGAGCAGTGTTGCCTATTCACAGATCTGACCTGTAACTTGGCCTGGTTTAGTCTCCATGATGATAGAAAGGTTTAATGCCACACTGTGAAACATTCCAGCAGACCTAAGACTGGTCTCGGTCCTGGTCTGGTCCCGGTCTCAGTCCTAGTCTCAGTCCCGGTTTTAGTCTCGGTCTGGTCCTGGTCAGGTCCTGGTCCCTGTCCTGGTCTGGTCTCAGTCTCAGTCATGGTCTTAGTCACGGTCTGGTCCTGGTCTGGACCCGGTCTCAGTCACCCGAAGGTTTAGGAGGGTGCCCTGGTTCAGTCCTGGTTTAGTCCTGTTTTAATCCTGGTTTAGTCCTGGTTTAGGCCTAGTACAGCCCCGGTTTAGTCCTGGTTCAGTCCTGGTTCAGTCCCGGTTCAGTCCCAGTTTAGTCCTGGTTCAGTCCCAGTTTAGTCCCGGTTTAGTCCCGGTTTAGTCCTGGTTTAGTCCTGGTTCAGTCCTGGTTTAGTCCTGGTTCAGTCCTGGTTTAGTCCTGGTTCAGTCCTGGTTCAGTCCCAGTTTAGTCCTGGATTAGTCCTGGTTTAGTCCTGGTTCAGTCCCAGTTTAGTCCTGGATTAGTCCTGGTTTAATCCTGTTTTAATCCTGGTTTAGTCCTGGTTTAGGCCTAGTACAGTCCCGGTTCAGTCCTGGTTTAGTTCTGGTTCAGTCCTGGTTTAGTCCTGGTTCAGTCCTGGTTTAGTCCTGGTTCAGTCCTGGTTCAGTCCTGGTTCAGTCCTGGATTAGTCCTGGTTCAGTCCCAGTTTAGTCCTGGTTTAATCCTGTTTTAATCCTGGTTTAGTCCTGGTTTAGGCCTAGTACAGTCCCGGTTTAGTCCCGGTTCAGTCCCAGTTTAGTCCTGGTTTAGTCCTAGTTCAGTCCTGGATTAGTCCTGGTTCAGTCCTGGTTTAGTCCTGGTTCAGTCCTGGATTAGTCCTGGTTAGTCCTGGTTCAGTCCTGGTTTAGTCTGGTTCAGTCCTGGTTTTAGTCCTGGTTCAGTCCTGGTTTAGTCAGTTTCAGTCCTGGTTTAGTCCTGGTTCAGTCCTGGTTTAGTCCTGGTTCAGTCCTGGTTTAGTCCTGGTTCAGTCCTGGTTTAGTCCTGGTTCAGTCCTGGTTCAGTCCGCATGTGGAGCAAAAGTCCGGCATCTCAGTTTAAGTCACAGAAAAGGGAAATGTTTTTCATCGTCTTCATTTAACACAAAAACAAAAACTGAAAAAAAACAACTAATCATTATACTTTTTTCATTTTGGTTTTGGAGACAAATAATGAAGAAAATTGCTGTTTTTTCGTTTTCTTGTTTTTGGTTTTATTTTGAAAAACGAATGAACAAATGATACACGGATTATACAGACACATACACATTTGACTTAAGTACAATCTTATACTACTTTTACTTCGTGACGTTCCACCTCTGATCAAATTTGAGGCTGTGGAGGCAAAATCCTGAAGCAGTGACCTTGCAGTTCTAGTCACAGAAACATTTTTGGAACAGGAGTTGTATTTGGTTTTGAGAAATAACAGGACGTTAAGTTAAGAAATATTGGGTTTTGTGTATGCAGTGTTATTGATTCTGTGCGTATTGTTGTGTTATAGTTTTGGTTGTCATCACTGATTTCCTGTGAGGGCAGATAGTAAAGGATCTCAGAGCGCAGAGGAGGAGGAGGAGGAGGAGGAGGAGAGGGGGAGCGGGAGAGAGATGAGAGGAGGAGAGGAGGCGGAGAGGGGTGAGAGGGGGAGGGAAGCGGAGGGGAGCGGGGAGGAAAGCTCACAGGACCACTTTCATTTCAGCGTGTCAGCCTTAAAGCAGTCACATATGCAAGCTGCATGCAAAAACAACACTCTTCTCTCTCTCTCCTCCCTCCTTCACTCCTTTCCTGCCCCTTCACTTTTTTTCACTGTTTCTCTCTCTCCTTTCCTTTTTCCTCTCCTCTACTCTCTCTCTCTCTCTCCCTTGCTTACGCTTCTCTCTCTTTATTCGCCTTCCTTTTCTTTCTTGCACCTACTTTCTCCTCACCTCTTTCTTGCTCTTTCTCTCCCTCTGTCTTTTTTACTTATCCTTTGTCCTCTGTTCTCTCCCTCTCTCCTTCCTTCTCTCTCTTTCTCCTGCCATCTTTTTCCGGTTTCTCTCCCTACCCCAATCCCTTTTCTCTCACTCGTTCTTCCTCCCTCCTCTCTCTCTCTCACTCTCCCCCTTTCTCCTTCTCCTCCCTCTCTCTTCTTTAGCTCTTTGCTGTCTCTCTAATCCACTTTCTCTCTCTCTTCCTCCCATTCTTCCTTTCCTTTCTCTCTTCTTCCTCTCTCTCCTCACTGATTCCCCTATTCTTTCTCTCTCTCTCACTCCCTCTCTCTCTCCTGGCTCTCTCTCTCTTATCCTCTTTTTCTTTCTCCTTCTCCCTCTCTGTTTCTCGTATCCTCTCTTTCTCTGTTCTTCTCTCCCCCTCTCTTTCACTCCCTCTCTCTCCTAGCTGTCTCTCTTATCCTCTCTTCCTCTCTCCTCCCTCCCTCTTTCTCTCCTCACTGTTTCTCTTATCCTCTCTTTCTCTCGTATCCCTCTCTTCCTCTCTTTCTCTCTCTCCTGGCTGTCTCTCTTATCCTCTCATTCATTCTTCTCTTTCTCTCTCTTCACAGTTTTTCTTATGCTGTCTTTCTTTCTCTCTCCTCCCTCTCTTCCTCTCGCTCCTTCTCCCTCTCCTCACTGTTTCTCTTATCCTCTCTTTCTCTTTTCTCCCTCTCTTCCTCTCTCCCCCTCTCTCTCACTCCCTCGCTCTGTCCTGGCTGTCTCTCTTATCCTCTTTTTCTCAACCCCCCCTCTCTTTCTCTCCTTCCCTTTTATTCCTTTCTCTCTCCTCCCCTCTCTCTTCTTATGTGCTTTTTCTCTCTTCTCCATCTCTCCCTCTTTCTCTCTCCTGACTGTCTCTCTTATCCTCTCTTTTTCTCTTTTCCCTTTCTTCCTCTTTCCCCCTCTCTCTTACTCATTCTCTGCCCTGGCTGTCTCTCTTATCCTCTCTTTCTTTATCCACCCCTCTCTTTCACTTCCCTTTCTTCCTTTCTCTCCCCTTCACTCTATCTCTCTCCTCACTGTTTCTCTTATCCTCTCTTTCTCTCATATCCCTCTCTTCCTCTCTTTCACTCCTTCTCTCTCTGCTGGCTGTCTCTCTTATCCTCTTTTTCTCACCCCCACCTCTCTTTTTCTCCTTCCCTTTTATTCCTTTCTCTCTCCTCCCCTCTCTCTCCTTATGTGGTCTTTCTCTCTTCTCCATCTCTCCCTCGCTTCCTCCATCCCTCATTTTCTCTTATGCTCTCTCTCTCCCTTCTCCCTCCCTCACTTTCTCTCTCTCTCCTGGCTTCCTAGCTGTCTCTCTTATCCTGTCTTTCTCTCTCCTCACTGTTTCTCTTTATCCTCTCTTTCTCTCTTCCTCCACTCTTCCTTCCTCTCTCTCTCTCTCTCTCTCTCCTTGCTGTCTCTCTTATCCTCTCTTTCACTCTCTCCCTCTCTCTCTTTCTCTCGTGGCTGCATGTCTTTGAAACTGTGGCCTGGGATTTTGCTTGACGTGGTTTATGTTGCTGACACAGAATTTCAATGCGCCCAAACACATCTTTTCCACTTGAAAATTTTGTCAGAAAGCAAAACACACAGCGGCTCCCCACAATACAAATGAAAGGTACGAAACGCCTGGACTTTAACGATCAAAGGGCTTTTTAGAGAGTTTCTGTTTGGAGAGTTTCTGATCTCTTCCTTTTGTTTTGGGGAATCAGGAGACTATCCAATGGAACAACTTTGTTTTCAAGAGTGGATTTCCGTTTTATTATTTTTTTGTAAGGTAATAGGAGAAAACTTTTAGCAAAACATGATAACTTTGTTTGTTTGAGTGTTGATTATTTCATTATGAATTGCCATTTAAAGGTGTACTATGTAACTTTTCTCCGTGGAGATGTTATTGCCTTGTCTGGAATGTTTCACAGTATATGGAATTAAACGTTTCTATCTTCATGAAGACCAAACCAGACCAGGTCAGATCTGTGGAGAGGCGACCCCGCTCACAGTCATAATGCCTGTTTTTCTAGATATTTTTGAGCTATAAAACAGTAGTAGAGCAGTTTAATGTCATACTGTGGAACATTCCACGCAGCGCAATGACATAAAAACAAGCTGGTGACAGACCCCAACGAAAAAGTTACATAGTACACCTTTAAAGTAGAACTAAGTAACTTTAGTGTTAGAGCTCCCCCTGCAGCTCTCTTGTGAGAATACATTCTCAGAAAACAAACATTAATTTATATATATATATATATTATATATATATATATATATATATATATATATATATATATATATATATATATATATTTCAGACATATGTCACAAAGTCGCCTTACAGAGCATTATTCATTCACTCCATACCCGGTGGTGGTAAGCTACTGTTATAGCCACAGCTGCCCTGGAACAGACTGACAGAAGCGAGGCTGTCAATCTGCGCCATTGGCCCCTCTGACCACCACCTCACCCATCACTCACGCACTCACCACTTTCACACTAGGCAATGTCCATGCAGTGTCTTGCCTAAGGATACAACAACAGCTTTTATGACTGGCGCCCCCCTGTGGCACTGATTTACCCAGTGGTCTTCCATCCAAGTATTAACAGGCCCGGCCTGGCTGAGCTTTTGAGATCTGACGGGATCAGGCTTTGACAAGCTGGTGTGGCCACATTAATGAAACAAGGCAGTATAATCACATACAAAAACATTAAACGTTGCCAAATATTGAATAAAAAGAGTTGGGGTTTGCTAAGAGAATTCTCTGTTGGTCAAATTCAGTGAGTTGTAAAGCTGTTTTTCCACCCAGAAACAACAGGGGGAGACAACGAAGGCTTCAAACACCTAAAAAATACATATTTAGCGCGTCTTAACACCTAAACTCCACACACAACTACATTACAAATAACAAACAATATCTGGAGTCTAACGGTCAGAGTGTGTGAAGAGGAGAGCCGGGGTCTAGTGGTATGAGGAACATTCTGATTGGTTTAACAGGGTCCATATTTCAAACTCCGCCTCTCAGCCTGGTGTTTGTATCAGAAACACTTGACTGTAATCTGGGTAGCAAAAGGAGAAATTCAGTTTATCAAGTGGACAAATGTTTATTTGGTTGAAAACGTTTCGCAGCTCATCCAAGCTGCTTCTTCAGTTCTGGTCAGATGCTGCTGAACACTTATATCTGTCTGCAAGGAGGAGCTAACTACAATGAAACTACTCTGAAACTAACACATCTACTTGTTTACAGTTTCTGTTTGTTAGTTTGGCCTATTGCCTACTTGCTCTGAGTGTGGGGTCTTATTAGCAAAATCATTCAAGGCCATGATGGAGCTTTCACTCCTCTGGGCTTGACCTGGCTACAGCTATTGTTTTCTTTGTTTTGTTTTAGGTTTGAGGATGGAGTTGCAAATAGGAGACAAATGATGTCTGAGTCCCTCATTTCTGTTCAAAGATGGATTGTCTTTCTTAACAAAAATAGACTCTTTAACTCCCCTTTGAAATCAATTCTTTTCTCTGACTAAGATCTGTGCCTCACTGTCCTCAAAGGAGTGGCCCATTTTGAGGTCCACTATTGCTCTCTTGTAATCTGGGTAGTCATATGCGATGTCACCATGTACTTAAAGATGCATTGTGTAACTTTCCGGGTGGAGTGTCCTCCATCTGCTTGTCTTTATGGTGATGTTGTTGTTTTGTCTGGAATGTCCCGGTGTCTTGCATTTGCTCAATTACATGTTTTTCTTGACATCAAAACGTGCATTCTTACAGTGAGTGGGCTCGCCTTTCCACAGATCTGACATGCAACTTGGGCTTAAGGTGTCACCTGCTGTCGCCGTAGAGATAAATAAGTGTAAGGCCATACTGTGGAACATTCTAGGCAACATCTACATGGAAGATAGCTGAAGTAAAGTTATACAATGCACTTGTAAAACAGTTTTTTTTTTGTTTTTTTACCAGAAAGCTTCCATTTTTACCCAGTTTTTCCTAAAATTTCCCCATAAAAAGGACTAAGAATCGTAAAGAAGTAGAAAAAAAAAATAGAAAAAAAGTAGATTTGGTGTTTAGTTCCACTTTTACCAATACAAGGAGCAAAAAATATTACTTAGTTCAGCTTTAGTACAACACCTTTCTTGTCAACACGTTTACAAACCTGACCGGATCATAATCTCCGTCGGCATGGTAACCCCGCATCCTCTCTGCTCTCCGTAATGTGACAGTGTGTTTCTGATTGTAGCGTTTGAGTTGTCTCCTCCTCCTCTGGGCCCCCGGTGTGTTCCTGGAGTGTAGGGGCCCCACTGCGCGGCGCTCCATGTGTTTGTTTTTAAGACGTCTCCACTCGTCTCTCCGGAATCGTCTCTCATTTGTCCAACTGTCTCTCTCCATCAGGCTTCATCTCGCGCTAACCAGGACACGGGCCGGGGAGTCACAGCTACAAAGACAACACTCGCTACTTCAGCCAGTACTTTCAATTGTAGTTTCACTTTTGTTTAGTGATTGAAAAAAAAAAAAAGACAAGTGAGCAGGGGTCTGTTATTTTTGTGACAACTTATAAAAAAATAAATGTTGTGAGGGATGTCAAGTTTATTTGGTGAGTGCAATAAGATAAATAACCTCTTAAAATTCAAATTAAAGGGTCCATCTCATGCAAAATCAACTTTACAGAGCTTTCTACCTTCTAAGAGTGATGTGTGGGCCTTGTATATGTCACCAAAGTGGTTTTTAGATTGATTCTGCGTTTTTTTTAACAAATTGCAGCGTATTTCCACCACCCTCCCACGTGACAGAACTAAAGCTGCTACAACGATGACGTGGCAGCTACACCTATGACGCGTTTGACATAGCAGAAAGAGCTTCGCCCCCGTTCCACTGCCTCCACCCCGCATTGGCTGACAATTCCCACATGAACACCTAAACAAAAGCGACAGCATAAGCTTATTGTTGCACTGTACACGATATAATAAGTTTATCTACTAGCATTTATTAATACTTTACCAATCAGTAATGTTCAGCTGATACCGACGTGGTGCTTGAGCTTCGTGCTCCTCCAAGTCCTCGTCCAATTCCGGGTCCAACACAAGCGGCTGAACGCGCTGTATCGCCATGATGAATAAATTTATTCCTACCACTGTCAGGGTGCACGTCTGTCTCCCCCTCCCTCCCTGAGATGGCGGAGGAAGGGCGGCTCACTCAGAGCCTACGTCACGTTTGGAGGGCGGAGCCTGTGCTTTCTCAGGACGGGCGGGGGGATGAGCAATAGTCGGCCTTTCATAGTTCCTGGTCTGTGACGCCTCCAAGAAATCTGTAAGATTTCATAACTATTGTGTAATGGATGTTTCAAAACCCAAATTGTGCTTATTTATGTGCAGAAGATACAATGTGAAAAGAGTTATTTTGCATGAGATGGGCACTTTAAATAAAATAAAGACCTAGTATTTACATACATTTTTAAATGACTTCAGTTTGTAACATTGTTTTAATCTTTTTTACGCGTCAAAATAAACACTGAGACACAAATCTCCACGGATTTGAAAGCAGTAGTGGAATTCATTTTATTTGTGTACTTCTTAACATGTTGTCAGTGACGTCCAACCGCAGCTCCCTGTTCACTGTCTTATCTTTAAATATTTATGCATTTTAGCACAACACAAAAAAAAAAAAAAACAGAGATGGTTGCCGGACACTTCTGTTTATTTTGGTCAGAATATATTCACAAAACTGATACAATAATAATAAGCAAGGCACTTTTAGGAGCAAAGGGTTATTTAATTTACATTTATTTTTATACTTAACCTGTCTGTTTAGACCCCTACTGTACAAATATGTTCTGAAATGCACGTGGTTTTAGATGATCACTCCTCCTTTTGACTTGTTGTGGCGGTGCAATAGTTCCTTGGTTGGCACTTCGCCTCACAATAAAATGGACTTGGGTTAGATTCCAGGGCAGTGATAAGACTTACTGTTTGGAGTTTGCGTGTTCTCCCCATTTGTGTTCCAGTTTCCCCTAACACTAAAACAGGTACAACAGGGTCCCCTCTAGTTATTAATCTCATTTTATAGTTATTTCCCCTTTGCAGTGATCTGTGCATGTTTGAGTAATCTTTATTCTCCTGTCTTCAAAACATCATTGCTCTGATCTACCCCTGTCTTCACCACATGCACATTGCTCTGTACTTACTTCATTCTCCAATTTTATTTTCTTAATCTGTGATACACGTAGGATTCCGTAGTGTTGCATTGTAATTTTGGTACATTTTGAGGGCAATAATTAGCCTGATTCATCAGCCGGTTTCACTTTGTGGAAACCATCTGACCTCGCAGCATTAGAATTCATTCGCTCGACAGTAGGCGGGAACTTTTTTAATTTAACCAATTGCTGCTATTTGGTCGTGATGTATGTAATGCGCCGCTAACAAGGCTAACTGGTATATTAAGCTATTCCCAAATCCTGAAGGAAGAAGGGCAATAACGTCTTTCCCTTTGATAAAAGTCACCAAACATTCTCTTTGTTCCGGCTTTAAATCCTCGATCTCGGGAATCGTTGTCAACACAGAATGTATGGCTCTTCGCTGACTGGCCGGTGCCCGGACTCGCACTTTCGGGGTTCTTGCAAATCGTCTAGTGTATTCCGATTCCTGACCTAGTCGCTGGAGAGAAATGAAATTGAGCAAAGGCACTAGGTGGCACCAGCTTGACTAGGCAACAATAGCACAGTTTCTAGAGCGATCGTCCACTGGTCCCAAATTTGGCAGTTCAAATTCTGCTCTCGACATAATAAAAAGATAATTGGTTGATTTGTTAGATCCACTGATCCACAGATTGGGGTGTGATTCTGCTGTTGTTGCATCCTTGGGCAAGACTTAACACCCCCTCGTCGTTCTAGGTGTATGAATATGTGTGTGAACGGGTGAGTGGTTCCTTGATGTAAAACGCTTTAAGTGCCTTGAAGCGTTGTATAAAAATGTGACCATTTAAAAAAAAAAAAAGTTAGTATGATCTGCAACTGTCCAACAGATGGCGTCAACTTTGCAGACTCGTTGTTGTGGTGATTTTTACGGTGATGTCAGCTCCCAATGGGCATCTCATTTTTCTAACACATTTTTCTTTTATGAAGCTGTTTTAAATTAATATTGTGAATTAAAACGTCCAAATTATAATGATTATAATGATCCATGGGTGTAGTTTAATTTCATACATTATAATAGCAAACTCAAACGCAATATGTCGTCAAATAAACGCAACAACTCTGTATTGAATCCTACTTTTAAAACAAACCGCAAATGAAATTGCATTTACAGCCCCGGCTCTGTGACATATTTCCTTTTTAGATTTCGAAAGCTGGTTGAAGTCTGAGAAGTAGAATCTCCCCGTTTGCGTGAAGCGTGAAATGTTTAGTCATGTTTTTGATGGCTTAATTTGGTCTTTTTCCACCATTTGAGTAATCATGCTTTCAGCCACATAATGAGTAAATGATGTCTATTATCTCTCCAATGTGTTCAAAACAGCAGTGTACGGAGTCAGCTATTCTCCGCAGTTTTAGCCCAGATGGACGTCCCGCTGGGGTCTTTTCTTTAAATAGTAAACATAATAAATATCTCATTTACCCAATTCATCACCGTAAATAATTAAACAAATTTCTGCATAAACATGGAGCGCAGAAAAAAAAAAAAAAATGGTGCATCGCAATTACAAAGTTGTTCATTAGCAGCGAGAGCAACACAAGGGATGTGGGCTTCACAGCTACACCATGCAATTTCCCAGCAAATGACCAGACATAATTGGAGACAAATTGAAGCAGCTTCCTTTAATTTTGGAAGTCTTTATAATTTTCCACCAACCGACTGACCCCAGCGCCCGGGCAACGCTTTTAAATTTAGCTTACAACGCGCACGGGCGGATCACAAAGGCTTAATGAAGTACAGGGCATGTGGTTACAGTTTAAAGAGAAGCCATTTTGTAAGTCTGTATGCATTAAAGGCGCACTGTGTAACTTTTCAACTGCGCGTTTCTATGGAGATGTCATTGCAAAGCCTGGAATGTTCCACAGTGTGACATTAAACAGCTCTACCTTACGTTTATTCACTTACAAGTGGTTTTATAGCTCAAAAATACCTGGAAGAGCAGGTGTTCTGGCTGTGAGCGGCGTCGCCTCTCCGCAGATCTGACCTGTAACGTGGTCTGGTTTTGGGGTGTTTTGAAGAGGCTACTAGGAATGAATGTCTTTAGTGCTTATTGTTTGTGTTCATTCATAATTTTGATGTCTTCAGTGAGAATCTATAATGTACAGAGTCATGGAAAAATAGAGAGACA